>NC_048572.1:78685914-78795914 GCF_013265735.2 Oncorhynchus mykiss
GGTTAAATAAAGGTGAAATTAAAATAAAAAACACAAAAATCTAAAACTAACTCAGGCTACAGGGATTTAGTTTCTTGCAGTTAAGAAGAGTGATAACACACTAATTCCCTGCCATTAATGATTGGACTAAATGAAATGTACTATTTACCCATAAGGTTGTATAGCCTTCCCTGTCACAGCCAGTTGACCCTGAGAGAAAGAGGTGGAGTAGACTAACTTCCAACCATGCACAAAGCTAATTAACACTTCTACCAGATCAGAGGAGAAATAGGAAGGTGTGTGTGTGTGTGTGTGTGTGTGTGTGTGTGTGTGTGTGTGTGTGTGTGTGTGTGTGTGTGTGTGTGTGTGTGTGTGTGTGTGTGTGTGTGTGTGTGTGTGTGTGTGTGTGTGTGTGTGTGTGTGTGTGTGTGTGTGTGTGTGTGTGTGTGTGTGTGTGTGTGTGTGTGTGTGTGTGTGTGTCATGAATAGCAGACTGGTATCCAGGCTATCAGCTAGGTGTTGACCAGAATACAGTTGGAACATCTGTTCCTACTGAACCATTCAATGGCTTTGATGGGCCTCTACTTCACAAGGTGTTGATGTAGTGTCCTGTCTATTTCCAGATGCTGATGCTGAAAGGTGTTGTAGTGTTTGACTCTGTTCCTTCACACTTTCTGTTGATATTAATTACTCCCTCCAGTCTGACCTCCAGCTTGTGGGTCTAAGCACTCTAATCAACACAGACACAAACAAACCTTCACGTGTGTACGCACGTATGTACACACACACACACACACACACACACACACACACACACGTAGGCACGCATACGTGCAAGCACATAGGTACTGTATGCACGCACCCAGGTACAATTGTCCACACACCTACCACTGTATATGTCAGTATATCAGTAATAGAGTGTTGTTCTCCCTCCCTCAGTTGAAATCCTATAAAAGTGCATCCCACGCTTCCCTGACTTATTGGAATTGGGAAAATCTACAGTATGTTAGGAACCCTTGATTTAACCAGACCATTGTTGTATTGTCATTGCTGTGATCATCACCTTGACCCAGGGCCGGACTGGACATTTCGGGCAAATGCCAGATGGGCTGGTCCACTTTTTGCCCATGGGGCCTGGCCAACTAGTCATTTTTTGGGGTGGCAAAATTATAATAATTTGGCTAATAGTGGGGGCCTCAAGGGAAAAAAAATGGGCCGGTGTGTTAGAAATGCCAGGGCCGATTACTGGTCCCAGTCCACCCCTGTCTTGACCTTAGTCAGCAACAACATCAACAATGACTGAGGTCAACTCAGTCAATTTAGGAGATTAAAATTTATTTAATTATTTATAAAATCTTCATCAGATGATAAAGGCCATCACTTCATACCCTAAATTAAACATCAATTAACTTAGCAGAAAAATATTCTGTTAATACTCTCTCTAGCTTATTGTTTTCATATGTTCATTGTTACTAAAGTGTTGCCAGAATTAGAACCAATCAAATCAACACTCTGAGTCAGTAACCATTGAAAAGCATAATGGATGGGATTATCATGGTTGTCAATCACTGACTTAGTTCTAGGAAAGCCCATTTTCCCTGTTTCCTCCCTCCACACCACTGAGCTTCCCACTGACTTAGTTCTAGGAAAGCCCATGTTCCCTGTTTCCTCCCTCCACACCACTGAGCTTCCCACTGACTTAGTTCTAGGAAAGCCCATGTTCCCTGTTTCCTCCCTCCACACCACTGAGCTTCCCACTGACTTAGTTCTAGGAAAGCCCATGTTCCCTGTTTCCTCCCTCCGCACCACTGAGCTTCCCACTGACTTAGTTCTAGGAAAGCCCATGTTCCCTGTTTCCTCCCTCCGCACCACTGAGCTTCCCACTGACTTAGTTCTAGGAAAGCCCATGTTCCCTGTTTCCTCCCTCCGCACCACTGAGCTTCCCACTGACTTAGTTCTAGGAAAGCCCATGTTCCCTGTTTCCTCCCTCCGCACCACTGAGCTTCCCACTGACTTAGTTCTAGAAAAGCCCATGTTCCCTGTTTCCTCCCTCCGCACCACTGAGCTTCCCACTGACTTAGTTCTAGGAAAGCCCATGTTCCCTGTTTCCTCCCTCCGCACCACTGAGCTTCCCACTGACTTAGTTCTAGGAAAGCCCATGTTCCCTGTTTCCTCCCTCCGCACCACTGAGCTTCCCACTGACTTAGTTCTAGGAAAGCCCATGTTCCCTGTTTCTTCCCTCCGCACCACTGAGCTTCCCACTGACTTAGTTCTAGGAAAGCCCATGTTCCCTGTTTCCTCCCTCCGCACCACTGAGCTTCCCACTGACTTAGTTCTAGGAAAGCCCATGTTCCCTGTTTCCTCCCTCCGCACCACTGAGCTTCCCACTGACTTAGTTCTAGGAAAGCCCATGTTCCCTGTTTCCTCCCTCCATACCACTGAGCTTCCCACTGACTTAGTTCTAGGAAAGCCCATGTTCCCTGTTTCCTCCCTCCGCACCACTGAGCTTCCCACTGACTTAGTTCTAGGAAAGCCCATGTTCCCTGTTTCCTCCCTCCGCACCACTGAGCTTCCCACTGACTTAGTTCTAGGAAAGCCCATGTTCCCTGTTTCCTCCCTCCGCACCACTGAGCTTCCCACTGACTTAGTTCTAGGAAAGCCCATGTTCCCTGTTTCCTCCCTCCGCACCACTGAGCTTCCCACTGACTTAGTTCTAGGAAAGCCCATGTTCCCTGTTTCCTCCCTCCGCACCACTGAGCTTCCCACTGACTTAGTTCTAGGAAAGCCCATGTTCCCTGTTTCCTCCCTCCGCACCACTGAGCTTCCCACTGACTTAGTTCTAGGAAAGCCCATGTTCCCTGTTTCCTCCCTCCGCACCACTGAGCTTCCCACTGACTTAGTTCTAGGAAAGCCCATGTTCCCTGTTTCCTCCCTCCGCACCACTGAGCTTCCCACTGACTTAGTTCTAGGAAAGCCCATGTTCGCTGTTTCCTCCCGCCGCACCACTGAGCTTCCCACTGACTTAGTTCTAGGAAAGCCCATGTTCCCTGTTTCCTCCCTCCATACCACTGAGCTTCCCACTGACTTAGTTCTAGGAAAGCCCATGTTCCCTGTTTCCTCCCTCCGCACCACTGAGCTTCCCACTGACTTAGTTCTAGGAAAGCCCATGTTCCCTGTTTCCTCCCTCCGCACCACTGAGCTTCCCACTGACTTAGTTCTAGGAAAGCCCATGTTCCCTGTTTCCTCCCTCCGCACCACTGAGCTTCCCACTGACTTAGTTCTAGGAAAGCCCATGTTCCCTGTTTCCTCCCTCCGCACCACTGAGCTTCCCACTGACTTAGTTCTAGGAAAGCCCATGTTCCCTGTTTCCTCCCTCCGCACCACTGAGCTTCCCACTGACTTAGTTCTAGGAAAGCCCATGTTCCCTGTTTCCTCCCTCCACACCACTGAGCTTCCCACTGACTTAGTTCTGATGGGGACTGATGGTGTATAACTCGTTTCAAGTTCCATTCAAAGGTTTCATCCCCGCTATGTTGCAGGGTTGCTGTGATCAGCATAGAATTAAATAGAACATCAGCCTCTCTGTATATCTCAATGATGTGGGCTATTGTTTTATTTGAATTGTATATGAGTCTGTGTACAGTGTCTACAGACACGTGCTTAGTGACAGAGACTCAATGAATCGCGGCAGAATAGCTGCTTCATGAAAACTCAGAATAATGTTAGAATGAACAATACTACAGTAGCTTGCTGACTAGCTAGCTTGTTTGAAAGCATGCAACATTGTGTGTGCAGCACTAAGCAGGTAGGTTGATTAGCATCATTGTTTCAGTGACTGGCTCAGCTAGCAGGCTGCTAATGTTGGACACATTTAGTGCGCATTGTCAAACTTAAGAAATACTGCATTTTGAAGCACACAAATCCTTAGCTAGATGTAAAATGGGGAGACTAAGGCTTCCTCACCCTAGTAAAAGCTATATTATCGACAGATTTATTGTTTTATCTTAGATTAATTCAGACTATTATGAGTCAGAAATGGGGTTTAGCAGACGATGCCACCTAGGTAATATTTTCTAATGTTAGACAGTACATTGTAGCCAAACTAATTTGTATCTATCCCATTACCTTTGCAAGATAGGAGACAGATCAGTGCAGGCAAAATCTACGTAGTCTCTGATGTACAACAAAGGCCTCAGAGGGTCTCTAGAGAGATCTAATCTATCCATTGTCAATATAAGGCTGCCTGGGATCTGGTCTTTTGATGGCTTCGATGAGTCAGTTGGTGTGACTGTGACAATGCCCTGAGGCGATGTGATGGGGGTCTGAGGTGCCCATCAGTTCAGCAGGAAATTCTAGCAATCTTTGCTTTGTAAAAGCATGCAGTTGGATATGTCCTTGTCGCAGATGTTTTTATGAGTCAGATAGCAGAGCTTATGCCGGGAGAAGGAGAAGGAGAAGAAGACCGGGATGAGGAGAAGGAGAAGGGGAGGAGGAGAAGGAGAAGGAGACCAGGAAGAGGAGAAGGAGAAGGAGGAGACCAGGAGGAGGAGAAGGAGAAGGAGACCAGGAGAAGGGAAGGAGAAGAAGGAGAAGAAGACCAGGAGGAGGAGACCAGGAGGAGGAGAAGGAGAATGAGACCTGGATGAGGAGAAGGAGGAGACCAGGAGGAGGAGAAGGAGGAGACCAGGAGGAGGAGAAGGAGAAGAAGGAGACCAGGAGGAGGAGAAGGAGACCAGGAGAAGGAGACCAGGAGGAGGAGAAGGAAAAGAACAGGAGGAGGTCCAGCTGCAGAATGCTGCTATCCTCCATTATCATGGCTGAAAGATACCCAATTATTTACTCCCATAAGCATGTGGGGTGTGTGTCTGTTTGGGTGGTGTGTGTGTTTACGAAAGAGTGAGAGAGAACCCCATCTTCTCTTTATGTAGCTGGAGAAGGTTTGGAGAAAGAGCGAGAGAGAGAGAGAACGCCACTCTGCACTTCCAGTGACTCAGCAATTTCCCAGATGAAATGTGTGAATGATCCTCTCCTCCCTCCTCAGAATATCCCCATTAGTTTCACCACTTAATTGTTTTTATCAGGGATGTCAAAAATTGTGGCCCTAAATCTCATCTTTATAATGTGACACATGATTACATTTAGACGTAAAATTAATCACATTGAAATTGCCTTGCAGGCAACTACGTTAACTAACAGCAAGTGTAATTGACGACACACAAAGCTACACAGTCTCCTAAGCAATATGAATTTCACTGTAATGCCAATGTCCTCTAATAGAGCATTAAATGTTTTTTTCAGATTCTTACTTCACTTACAATTCTCTTTAGCTGATGTTTACTGCTATATCCATTAACATCCTTCATCTGTTTACTGCTGGAGAGACGTCAGAAGCACGTTGGTAAAAGCAGGGAGACAGAAGGACAGAAATAGACCCAACCTGGGATGGTTGTTACGCTGCGGTAAGGCTGGGTGAGTAGAGGAGAGGAGAGTAGAGGAGAGGGAATGGCCTGGGCTGCACACTCTTCAGCCCTGCTTCAGGTGCTGTGATGGAGAGAGAAAACAGAGAGAGCGCGTTCAAGGTTTTATTCGTCACAGGCAAAAGTACAGAGAAATGCTTAACTTGCAAACCCTTCCCAACAATGCAGTATTCAATAAAAAACCATTATATAACAATTTGGGGTCACTTAGAAATGTCCTTGTTTTTGAAAGAAAAACACATGATTTGTCAATTAAAATAACATAAAATTGATCAGAAATACAGTGTAGACATTGTTAATGTTGTAAATGACTATTGTAGCTGGAAACGGCAGATTTTTTTATGGAATATCTACATAGGCGTACAGAGTCCCATTATCAGCAACCATCACTCCTGTGTTCCAATGGCACGTTGTGTTAGCTAATCCAAGTTTATAATTTTAAAAGGCTAATTGATCATTAGAAAACCATTTTGCAATTGTGTTAGCACAGCTGAAAACTGTTGTCCTGATTAAAGAAGCAATAAAACTGTCCTTCTATAGGCTAGTTGAGTATCTGGAGAATCATAATTTGTGGATTCGATTACAGGCTCAAAATGGCCAGAAACAAAGTGATCAAAATGGCTAGAAACAAATAACTTTCTAAAGAAACTCGTCAGTCTATTCTTGTTCTATTCCATGCGAGAAATTGCCAGAAACTGAAGATCTCGTACAACGCTGTGTACTACTCCCTTCACAGAAACTCGCAAACTGGCTCTAACCAGAATGGGTGGGAGGCCCCGGTGTACAACTGAGCAAGAGGACAAGTACATTAGAGTGTCTAATTTGAGAAACTGACGCCTCACAAGTCCTCAACTGGCAGCTTCATTTAATAGTACCCACAAAACACCAGTCTCAACGTCAACAGTGAAGAGGCGACTCCGGGATGCTGGCTTTCTAGGCAGAGTTCCTCTGTCCAGTGTCTGTGTTCTTTTATGTTTTCTTTTTGTTGGCCAGTCTGAGATATGGCTTTTTCTTTGCAACTCTGCCTAGAAGGCCAGCATCCCGGAGTCGCCTCTTCACTGTTGATGTTGAGCCTGGTGTTTTGCGGGTACTATTTAATGAAGATGCCAGTTGAGGACTTGTGAGGTGTCTGTTTCTCAAACTAGACACTCTAATGTACTCGATTAAAATGCCTTTATTAGTATGGCATGTTCAATAGAAACACAACGCATTTCGGCTGCATGGCCTTTGTCAGGGAGTACAAAAAAAAGGAATACAATGTCCTCTTTTGAACAGCTTTTCAATTAGCTCTAATTGGGGGGAATGGTTACACAGTTGATTGGACACACCTAGTAAGCAATACTATACACATTAAAAGGTGAAATACTGTAGCTATGTTATCATAAAAATACAACTGCAAACTAGAAGTATCAGAACACTAAAAGGTAGTTCTAACCTTAAATATGACTGGGAGAAGTGTCAAGAATAAGAAAGCTAAATATTCCATAGTACACTAGAACACAGCAAAACATGAACAACAACAGTCTAACCATAGCTGTATGGTATTTAGTGGCCTGTAGTTTGTAAATCCATATCTTCATTTAAACCAGGGTATTTGGTGGCCTGTAGTTTGTAAATCCATATCTTCATTTAAACCAGGGTATTTAGTGGCCTGTAGTTTGTAAATCCATATCTTCATTTAAACCAGGGTATTTAGTGGCCTGTAGTTTGTAAATCCATATCTTCATTTAAACCAGGGTATTTAGTAACCTGTAGTTTGTAAATCCATATCTTCATTTAAACCAGGGTATTTAGTGGCCTGTAGTTTGTAAATCCATATCTTCATTTAAACCAGGGTATTTAGTGGCCTGTAGTTTGTAAATCCAAAAACTTTCCCTTTGGTTTAACTGTTTAAGACGGTCCCCTTTTCTAATAGAGGCCGGAATATGATCAATACCCATAGCTTGTAGGGATGCAGGGTTGCCATGGTGTAGGGACTTGTAGTGCCTTGCCATGGTGTAGGGACTTGTAGTGCCTTGCCATGGGGTAGTCTTCATTGCCTACCCGTATGGCGTACTTGTGTTCCGCTAAGCGGTCTTGAAGGCGTCTCTTTGTCCTTCCAATGTAGAACACCTTGCACTGTGGACATTCCAATCTATAGATGACATGAGTGGTTTTACAGTTAATGAAATGCTTGACGTAATACTCCATTTAGGAAGCTGTGTCAAAAAAATACTTCTTCTGTGCAATATTACTGCAATGGTTACATTTAAAAGAGCCCTTGGGTTTGTGGTCAAGACAAGTTTTTTGAGAGTCAACTGTGGACTAATTTGTCATTCAGTTTTTAGGTCCTCTGTAGGGTTGAAGGTAAGAGATTGGTAGAATTCATCATTGTCTAATTGACGGTAGGTTTCTGTCACATATTTGTCTTTACTCCACTCTACTGTAGCACCACCTTTGTCTGCTTTTTTAACCAGAATCTGTTCATTTTTGGACAATGATTCAACTCCATCCTGCTCTGTCTTAGAAAGATTACGTTGTGTTTGGTTGGAGTCAATTTTTACCCTTAAACAGATTCTCCACATCAAAATTCACTTTCTTAGCAAATGTATTTAGTGTGGTATTCTGGACGATGGGACAAAAAGTGGACTTGGGCTTAAAATGTGTTTTAGAGGGAACAGAAACTGTCTGACCTGAGACACTGGTGTCTGTAGTTGGAGAGATGTTTTGCTTGTACCAGGCCTTCAGATGTAGATTCCTGTAGAAACTAAATATGAATTCAATGATGAATTCTACCAATCTCTTACCTTCAACCCTACAGAGGACCTAAAAACTGAATTGAAAGGGATCCTCACAGAAGCTAAGTAGAATGGCTACATTTCAGACAATGAGTTCACATTTCTTTTCAATGGCAGTATGGCTTCTTTTTACCTTCTTCCAAAGGTCCAGAAACATCCTGAAACCCCCCCAGACAGACCAGTCATTAGCAGGCAGACCAGTCATTAGCAGACAGACCAGTCATTAGCAGACAGACCAGTCATTAGCAGACAGACCAGTCATTAGCAGACAGACCACTCATTAGCAGACAGACCAGTCATTAGTGGTAAGACCAGTCATTAGCAGACAGACCAGTCATTAGCAGACAGACCAGTCATTAGCAGACAATTAGCAGACAGACCAGTCATTAGCAGACAGACCAGTCATTAGCAGACAGACCAGTCATTAGCAGACAGACCAGTCATTAGCAGGCAGACCAGTCATTAGCAGACAGACCAGTCATTAGCAGGCAGACCAGTCATTAGCAGACAGACCAGTCATTAGCAGACAGACCATTCATTAGTGGTAAGACCAGTCATTAGCAGGCAGACCAGTCATTAGCAAACAGACCAGTCATTAGCAGACAGACCAGTCATTAGTGGTAATGAAAGTCTGACAGAACCCATCTCTAAGTACATTGATTACTTTATTAAGCCTTTTCTGACGTCACTCCCAGCCTATCTTCAAGATACCACAGAAGTGTTGAACAGAATTAAGGAGTTGAACAATATAGGTACAGCTTCCTTTTTAGTCACCATAGATGTGGAGATATCTCTATACACCACCATTGAGCATGAACAAGGTTGGGCAGCTATGCACCATTTCTTGAGTACCCGACCTGAAACTGAGATGCCTCCTACAGAATTCACTGTCTCAATGACTGAATGGACTCTTAATTATAACATCTTTATCTTTCAGGTCCGTATTAAACAGGTTAAAGGACGTGCCATGGGAGCTACAGCCCTTCCTCTGCTGGTTTGTACTTGGGTAAATGGGAAAAGGACTTCATTTTGGATCCTTCTAATAACCATTTCTTTGACCAGATTATATGGTGGGGACGCTATATTGATGATGTTTGCCTGTTTTGGTCCGGCTCAGAAGATGAACTTATTTCCTTCCACCAATACCTTAACAACATTAACCCTAACATCAAACTAACAATGACAAAGGTTGTTTGCACACATCAATCTTTAGGAAGGGATTACAGATGGGATTACCATTCTGAGGGCAGACAGCTTTCACCCCAAAAGGCTAAAAGAGAATATTCCATATGGCCAATTCCAAAGACTTGCGATCAGGAAACAGACTATAGTGTCAAATCTGCTGAATTGGAGAATCGCTTCTTGAATCGGGGCTACAGCGTTCAGGTCCTGAAAGATTCCGGTATAAGGGCTGGATTACTTGACAGAGAGAACTTGTTGTGAAGGGGAGTGCCTCGTGATACATCAGAGAGAGTGTATGTTGTTACAAAATACAGCACTGAATAAAATAATCATTAAAAATAATTGGGGAATCATCCAAAGTGATACGCTACTACGCCAAGTCTTTTCTGAGCCACCAGTCATAAGCTTTAAGAGATGTCCTACCCTAAATGACAAATTAGTCCACAGTTATCTTCCGGGTGACTCTCAAAAAACTTGTCTTGACCACAAACCCAAGGGCTCTTTTAAATGTAACCATTGCAGTAATATTGCACAGAAGAAGTATTTTGTTGACACAGCTTCCTAAATGGAGTATTACGTCAAGCATTTCATTAACTGTAAAACCACTCATGTCATCTATAGATTGGAATGTCCACAGTGCAAGGTGTTCTACATTGGAAGGACAAAGAGACGCCTTCAAGACCACTTAGTGGAACACAAGTATGCCATACGAGTAGGTAATGAAGACTACCCCATGGCAAGGCACTACAAGTCCCTACACCATGGCAAGGCACTACAACTCCCTACACCATGGAAAGGCACTACAAGTCCCTACACCATGGCAAGGCACTACAAGTCCCTACACCATGGCAAGGCACTACAAGTCCCTACACCATGGCAACCCTGCCTCCATACAAGCTAGGGGTATTGATCATTCGGGCCTCTATTAGAAAAGGGGACCGTCTTAAACAGTTAAACCAAAGGGAACGTTTTTGGATTTACAAACTACAGGCCACTAAATACCCTGGTTTAAATGAAGATATGGATTTACAAACTACAGGCCACTAAATACCCTGGTTTAAATGAAGATATGGATTTACAAACTACAGGCCACTAAATACCCTGGTTTAAATGAAGATATGGATTTACAAACTACAGGTTACTAAATACCCTGGTTTAAATGAAGATATGGATTTACAAACTACAGGCCACTAAATACCCTGGTTTAAATGAAGATATGGATTTACAAACTACAGGCCACTAAATACCCTGGTTTAAATGAAGATATGGATTTACAAACTACAGGCCACTAAATACCCTGGTTTAAATAAAGATATGGATTTACAAACTACAGGTTACTAAATACCCTGGTTTAAATGAAGATATGGATTTACAAACTACAGGCCACTAAATACCCTGGTTTAAATGAAGATATGGATTTACAAACTACAGGCCACTAAATACCCTGGTTTAAATGAAGATATGGATTTACAAACTACAGGTTACTAAATACCCTGGTTTAAATGAAGATATGGATTTACAAACTACAGGCCACTAAATACCCTGGTTTAAATGAAGATATGGATTTACAAACTACAGGCCACTAAATACCCTGGTTTAAATGAAGATATGGATTTACAAACTACAGGCCACTAAATACCCTGGTTTAAATAAAGATATGGATTTACAAACTACAGGTTACTAAATACCCTGGTTTAAATGAAGATATGGATTTACAAACTACAGGCCACTAAATACCCTGGTTTAAATAAAGATATGAATTTACAAACTACAGACCACTAAATACCCTGGTTTAAATGAAGATATGGATTTACAAACTACAGGTTACTAAATACCCTGGTTTAAATGAAGATATGGATTTACAAACTACAGGTTACTAAATACCCTGGTTTAAATGAAGATATGGATTTACAAACTCCAGGCCACTAAATACCCTGGTTTAAATGAAGATATGGATTTACAAACTACAGGCCACTAAATACCCTGGTTTAAATGAAGATATGGATTTACAAACTACAGGCCACTAAATACCCTGGTTTAAATGAAGATATGGATTTACAAACTACAGGTTACTAAATACCCTGGTTTAAATGAATATATGGATTTACAAACTACAGGCCACTAAATACCCTGGTTTAAATGAAGATATGGATTTACAAACTACAGGTTACTAAATACCCTGGTTTAAATGAAGATATGGATTTACAAACTACAGGCCACTAAATACCCTGGTTTAAATGAAGATATGGATTTACAAACTACAGGTTACTAAATACCCTGCTTTAAATGAAGATATGGATTTACAAACTACAGGCCACTAAATACCCTGGTTTAAATGAAGATATGGATTTACAAACTACAGGCCACTAAATACCCTGGTTTAAATGAAGATATGGATTTACAAACTACAGACCACTAAATACCCTGGTACCACGTTCATCTGTACAAACAACAGTACGAAAGTATAAACACCATGGGACCACGCAGCTGTCATACCGCTCAGGAAGAAAACGAGTTCTGTCTCCTAGAGATGAACGTACTTTGGTGCAAAAAGTGCAAATCAATCCCAGAACAACAGCAAAGGATCCTGTGAAGATGCTCGAGGAAACGGGTACAAAAGTATCTATATCCACAGTAAAACGAGTCCTATATCGACATAACCTGAAAGGCCGCTCAACAAGGAAGAAGCCACTGCTCCAAAACCGCCATAAAAAAGCCGGACTATGGTTTGTAACTGCACATGGGACAAAGATCATACATTTTGTTCATACTGGTCTGATGAAAAAACTGAACTGTTTGGCCATAATGACCATCGTTATGTTTGGAGGAAAAAGGGGGAAGTTTGCGAGCCGAAGAACACCATCCCAACCGTGAAGCACGGGGATGGCAGCATCATGTTGTGCGGTTGCTTTGCTGCAGGAGGGACTGGTGCACGTCACAAAATAGATGGCATCATGAGGAGGGGAAATTATGTGGATATATGGAAACAACATCTCAAGATGTCAGTCAGGAAGTTAAAGCTTGGTCGCAAATGAGTCTTCCAAATGAACAATGACCCCAAGCGTACTTCCAAAGTTGTGGCAAAATGGCTTAAGGTTGTGGCAAAATGGCTCAAAGTCAAGGTATTGGAGTGGCCATCACAAAGCCCTGACCTCAATCCTATAGAAAATTTGTGGGCAGAACTGAAAAAGTGTGTGCGAGGAGCCCTACAAACCTGATTCAGTTGCACCAGCTCTGTCAGGAGGAATGGGTCAAAATTCACCCAACTTATTGTGTGAAGCTTGTGGAACGCTACCCAAAACATTTGACCCAAGTTAAACAATTTAAAGACAATGCTACCAAATTCTAATTGAGTGTGTGTAAACCTCTGATCCACTGGGAATGTGATGAAAGAAATAAAAGCTGAAATAAATTATTCTCTCTACTGTTATTCTGACGTTTCACATTCTTAAAATAAAGTGGTGATCCTAACTGACCTAGGATAGGGAATGTTTACTAGGATTAAATATCAGGAATTGTGAAAAACTGACTTTAAATGTATTTGCCTAAGGTGCATGTAAACTTCTGACTTCAACTGTATCTAAGACGCAGGACAGCTAAGAACC
The DNA here is from genome assembly GCF_013265735.2 of Oncorhynchus mykiss. Taxonomy (NCBI): domain Eukaryota; kingdom Metazoa; phylum Chordata; class Actinopteri; order Salmoniformes; family Salmonidae; genus Oncorhynchus; species Oncorhynchus mykiss. Next base: position 78,698,935 of record NC_048572.1, read on the forward strand.
CAGTTATCTAAGACCCCAGTTATCTAAGACCCCAGTTTTCTAAGGCCCCAGTTATCTAAAACACCAGCTATCTAAGACAGCAGGTATCAAAGACGCGATTTATCTAAGACGCCAGGTATCTAAGACGCCAGGTATCTTAGACGGCAGGTATCAAAGTCGCATTTTTATCTAAGATACGATTATTCTAAGACGCCAGGTATCTAAGACGCCAGGTATCTAAGACGGAAGGTATCTAAGACACCAGCTATCTAAGACACAATTTATCTAGGACGCCATTTATCTAAGATGCCAGGTTTCTAAGACGCCAGGTATCCAAGACGCCATGTATCTAAGATGCCAGGTATCTAAAACGGCAGGTATCTAGGACACCAGGTATCAAAGACGCAATTTATCTAAGACACAATTTATCTAAGACGCCAGGTATCTAAGACGCAGGCTAGCTAAGACCCCAGTTATCTACGACGCCAGGTATCTAAGACGCCGGTTATCTAAGACGCCAGGTATCTTAGACGCCAGGTATCTAAGACGCAGGATAGCTAAGACCCCAGTTATCTACGACGCCAGGTATCGAAGACTCCAGATATCTAAGACACCAGGTATCTAAGACGCCATTTATCTAAGACGCCAGGTATCTAAGACGCAATTTATCTAAGACGCCAGGTATCTAAGACGCCAGGTATCTAAGATGCAGGATAGCTAAGACCCCAGTTATCTACGACGCCAGGTATCGAAGACTCCAGGTATCTAAGACGCCAGGTATCTAAGACGCCGGTTATCTAAGACGCCAGGTATCTAAGATGCAGGACAGCTAATTAACATTTTGATGAAAGTACCATATCAATATTAAAGACACCGACAAAGTATTGAAATGTTTCTCTTATGTGACAGTGTATCTCACACACACACACACACACACACACACACACACACACACACACACACACACACACACACACACACACACACACACACACACACACACACACACATACACACACACACACATACACACACACACACACACACACACACACACACACACATTTCTAAGTGGGTGGCCGACTGAGCTTCTCTTTAATTGCTCTCTGCCATTGAAAAGGTTGAATGGTTAATGGGGGTTTTGTATTAGTGGCAGTCATAGAAAGAGTTTAGCTGTGTGTGTGTGTGTGTGTGTATGTGCACGTGTGCGTTTGTGTGTGTGTGTGTGTGTTTCAGCTTTGATGAATAGCTTGGGCGTCAGCAATCCCAGACCTTGATGGAACAGAATAGATGAGATGAATCAGAAGCCCAAGCATTGTCCCAGAAGCCCAGAGCACCCAGAACACAGAGTTCTACTGTGCACCAGACAGTCTAACACTACACTTCCTAGAAGCCCTTCATGATTGTACTACTGTATTACTCTAGGATAGAGAGACAGATGGAACTTGTGGAAGCCTGATGTGGTGCCTGCCATGTAGAGGGCATGAACTATTAGCTTTTGAGACACTATGTCAGGGAAGAGATAATATGGTATCTGTCTGAAACTGGGAGTGAAGGATGTTTACAAAAAGAGACAGATGGTTTAAGATTGCCTTGCTCTGCATTATCTTGTCCTCCTTATCTTCCTCTCTCACTCTCCCTCGATCCATCTGCCAGGAGTTAGAACAGCACAGAACAGCACAGTACAGTATAGCACGGAACAGAACAGAACAGTACAGCACAATACAGCATAGTGAGATGAGATCCCAATAATATTTTCTAAAATATTTGGTCTCCCTTGATATTTGTATTTATTTTATAATTAGCTAATCAGCATTGAGCTGAGCTTAACTGTGGGTTGTCCTGGTGCAGCAAAACGCCCCCTAAGGGAGGCCAGTTTGGATTTGGCTTCAGACCAATCAAATAACTTCCTTCGCAAAATGTCATTTCCAGAAAATATGTCTGTTTCTGATCTGTTTGTGTTGATGTCCGTCAGTAGCTAGCTTGCTAAATCTGTCTAAATCGGCCCTTTCCTAAGTCATGGATGGAGATGGGGATTTGGACTTATTAACTCTCTGTACAGGCCAATGATAATGACTGTGATTCTGATCAACCATAAATGAATATGTTGTACCGCTGGACTGAGATGATTGAAGTTCAGCATGTAGTCTAGTAGGCTCATGTTAACTAGCTAACTAACTTAGCTGGTTCACTGTTGTCAATGTGAGAAAGTTAGGCTAGCAACCATTTTAGCTAGGTAGCCTATGACAACAAACTGTATGATAGTGTCACGCCCTGACCTTAGATATCTCTGTTTTCTATATATTTTGGTTAGGTCAGTGTGTGACTAGGGTGGGTACTCTAGTTGTTGTATGTCTAGGGTTTTGTATGTCTAGGGGTTTTTGTATGTCTATGTTGGCCTGATGTGGTTCCCAATCAGAGACAGCTGTTTATTGTTGTATTTAGGTAGCCATTTTCCTCATTTGTGTTGTGGGATCTTGACTATGTGTAGTTGCCTGTCAGCACTATTAAAAGAGAATGTACTCATACGACGATCGTGACAGATAGAGACATAGACTATTTAGCCAACATAAAAGAAGGGAGGACGGCATTGGTGATCAATTGGTCTACAAGCAGGCTTGGTCAACATTTTTTATTTTACTTGCGCGCGCACACACAAATCAGTACCATGGACAACCACATGACATTTAGCAACATTGATTGGACTAAATTGTTTTTGGTATCTTTAAGTTGGTTTTCAGTGTATTATTAAACTAAGCATATATAGACTTGCTGATTTGATGATGTTTAAGTTGAAATCAAGTCAAATCAAATCTAATACAACAGGTGCAGACCTTACTGTGAAATGCTTATGTAAAAGCCCTTAATCAACAATATTGAGTTAAGAAAATATTTACTAAATAAACTAAGGTATAGAAAGTGACAATAAATAACAATAACGATGCTATATACTGAGGGTCCCGGTACCGAGTCAATGTGCAGGGGTACAGGCTAGTCGAGGTAATTTAAACAATATGTACAGTGCCATTCAAAAGTTTGGACACACCTACTCATTCCACGGTTTTTCTTTATTTTTTCTTTATTATTTAAAATTTACTTTACGCACTTGCTAATATCGATTTCCTATTGAACATACTTCTTTCCGTATGAAATATTACAGTTTGATTACATTTTAGAGTATCTGAGGGGTCAATATAAACATATTTTGACTTGTTTTAGCAAAGTTTAGAGGTAGAGTTTTGGATTCCTTCCTCTGCATGTTGAACGAGTGGATTACTCAAATTGATGGAGCCAACTAAACAGACTTTTTGGGATATAAAGAAGGATTTTATCTAATTAAACGACACTACGTTATAGCTGGGACCCTTTGGATGACAAACCAGAGAAAGACTTTTAAAAAGAAAGTGAATATTTAATCGCTATTTGTGAATTTATGAAACCTGTGCCGATGGAAAAATATTTTGATGTGGGGTGCCGTCCTCAAACAATCACATGGCATGCTTTTGCTGTAATGGCTATTGTAAATTGGACAGTGCAGTTAGATTAATAATAATTTACACTTTCAACCGATATAAGACACTTGTATGTACCAACATGTTTAATATCCATAATTTTGATGATAATTTATTTTGAATTGCGCGTCCTCCAGTTTCACCGGAAGTTGTTCCGCTAGCGGGACCCCTATTTAAACTCTTAGACTACTGATACCAACAGAATAAATCTTTGATGCTAATTACTAGTCTGCAGCTAGGAATTCGGTATCATTGAACGCGAAGACCGACAACTGCCGAAACATCTATTCTATAACGACATTAATTAATGTTACTCTGAACTATCCATTCTAACCACGGCAGAGAGAGAGAGAGAGAGAGAGAGAGAGAGAGAGAGAGAGAGAGAGAGAGGGCGGACAAACTCTCCAACAGAAACAAACTTTTCAACAGCGATCCCATCGACACACTGAGCGTAAATATATATATTGATTGCAATTATTCCCGAATGAGTGAGCGTTCATGTGCAAAGGATTAGCATTTCAATTGTTATAATTATCAACTCTGTAGTGACTTCTCAGCTGACCCCCACTTCCCTTTTGTCCACCAAGCCGCGATGCCGGTTTAGCCCACTAGGGCACATTCCCCTATCATTTCCTTGTAACTATATCTACTGTTGCTATGCATTTCTGTGATTACTTAGTTAGTAAATAAATGATTTAAGACAATTGATGTATGGATGACTCATAGTGAAGACTGGGTTCGTGCAGATAACCAACAATTTACGATGTTTGGAATGAGACTAACGTGAGGTAATGAATAATTCATTAATTCAAAGACCAATTGATCAGATATTAAAATATCTGAAAGTTACATTAGGAAAATTATAACTTTGTAATCTGAATATTTTCCTTGGTGCCCCGACTTGCTAGTTAATTACAGTTACATGATTAATTAGTTTAATCATGTAATAATAATTACAGTGTTATTTGATAAAAATAAGTCTTCAGTTTTAATGATGCCAAAGACACGACACTGTTGACACTGTCAGTGATTTATTTAGAATTCAATGCACACTTAACCAGCATGGCTACCACAGCATTCTGCAGCGATATTCCATCCCATCTGGTTTTCGCTTAGTGGGACTATAATTCGTTTTTCAACAGGACAATGATCCAAAACACACCTCCAGGCTGTGTATGGGCTATTTGACCAAAGAGAGTGATGGAGTGCTGCATCAGATGACCTGGCCTCCACAATCACCTGACTTGGACCACAGAGTGAATAAAAAGTAGCCAAAAAGTGCTCAGCATATGTGGGAACTCCTTCAAGACTGTTGGAAAAGCATTCCAGGTGAAACTGGTTGAGAGAATACCATGCAAAGGGTGGCTATTTGAAGGTTCTAAAATCTAAAATATATTTTGATTTGTTTAACACTATTTTGGTTACTACATGACTCCATATGTGTTATTTCATCGTTTTGATGTCTTCAGTATTATTCTACAATGTAGAAAATAGGAAAAATAAATAAAACCCTTGAATGAGTAGGTGTGTCCAAACGTTTGACTGGTGCTGTACATGTAGGTGGGAGGGGGCGAGGGAGAGCTTTGTACGAGTCTCTGTGTGTGGAGTAAAGGTGGTCTAGAGCTATTTTTCCCTCTGCTTGCACATGTGACATGCTGGTAGAAATGAGGTAAAACTGATTTAAGTTTGTGTTATTTCATCGGTTTGTGGTGTTAAATAGACAGCTACAAAAAATATAGATTAAAACTCTCTTGGTAGATAGTGTGGCCTACAGCTTATCTTGAGGTTTGGGCCTGGTCCACGAGCAGCAGTAAACCTTTGTGTCTGACTCATTAAAGAAAACATATTTGTCCAGCTCGAGGGAGCAATTGCTGTTCTGATACCCAGAAGCTCTTTTTGGGCATAAGAGACTGTAGCAGAAACATTATGTACAAAATAAGTTACAAACAATGCGAAAAAACACACAAAATAGCACAACTGGTTAGAAGCCCATAAAACAACAGCCATCACTTCCAACTACTAAATCAGTAGTTGGGCGGCAGGGTAGCCTAGTGGTTAGAGCGTTGGACTAGTAACCGGAAGGTTGCGAGTTCAAACCCCCGAGCTGACAAGGTACAAATCTGTCGTTCTGCCCCTGAACAGGCAGTTAACCCACTGTTCCCAGGCCGTCATTGAAAATAAGAATTTGTTCTTAACTGACTTGCCTGGTTAAATAAAGGTAAAAAAAAAAAAAAAAAAAAAAAAAAAAAAAAAAGTTGTTTAGTAAACTGTCGGAAACATTCACTTGCTTGACCATGTTGCAGGTGATATAACTGTTTGCTACATGCAATATTTGCTTTGTGGACTTCACCTGACAGATGCTGCTCTCTGGTTTTGTGACGAAACAAACATTATGTGTAGTTGAATTTATTCTGCCACTGTGTGACTGTTGTGTTTTTGTTGTCACGGCCTTATTGATTATCACGGTGGCATATCAACGAATGGGTCATAGACCAGTGATTTGACCCACGCACTGCTACTGTTCATACATATACTGAAAATATATATAAACACAACATGCAACAATTTCAAAGATTTTTCTGTATTACAGTTCATAAACTCTACAAAAAAAGAAACGTCCTCTCACTGTTAACTGCGTTTATTTTCAGCAAACTTAACATGTGTAAATATTTGTATGAACATAACAAGATTCAAAAACTGAGACAAACTGAACAAGTTCCACAGACATGTGACTAACAGAAATGGAATAATGTGTCTCTGAACAAAGGGGGGGGGGGGGGGGGGGGTCAAAATCAAAAGTAACAGCATCTGGTGTGGCCACCAGCTGCATTAAGTACTGCAGTGCATCTCCTCCTCATGGACTGCACCAGATTTGCCAGTTCTTGCTGTGAGATGTTACCCCACTCTTCCACCAAGGCACTTGGTGAGGGCTAGGGAATGGCCCTAACCCTCACCCTCCGACCCAACAGGTCCCAGACGTGCTCAATGGGATTGAGATCCAGGCTCTTCACTGGCCATGGCAGAACACATTCCTGTCTTGCAGGAAATCACGCACAGAGCGAGCAGTATGGCTGGTGGCATTATCATGCTGGAGGGTCATGTCAGGATGAGCCTGCAGGAAGTGTACCACATGAGGGAGGAGGATGTCTTCCCTGCAACGCACAGCCTTGAGATTGCCTGCAATGACAACAAGCTCAGTCCAATGATGCTGTGACACATCGCCCCAGACCATGACTGACCCTCCACCTCAAAATCGATCCCGCTACAGAGTACAGGTCTCGGTGTAACGCTCATTCCTTTGACTATAAACGCGAATCCGACCATCACCCCTGGTGAGACAAAACCTGCGACTCGTCAGTGAAGAGCACTTTTTCCAGTTCTGTCTGGTCCAGCGACGGTAGGTTTGTGCCCATAGATGACATTGTGCCGGTGATGTCTGGTGTGGACCTGCCTTACAACAGGCCTACAAGCCCTCAGTCCAGCCTCTCTCAGCCTATTGCGGACATTCTTAGCACTGATGGAGGGATTGTGCGTTCCTGGTGTAACTCGGGCAGTTGTTGCCATCCTGTACCTGTCCCGCAGGTGTGATGTTCGGATGTACCGATCATGTGCAGGTGTTGTTACACATGGTCTGCCACTGCAAGGACGATCAGCTGTCTGTCCTGTCTCCCTGTAGTGCTGTCTTAGGCGTCTCACAGTACGGACATTGCAATTTATTGCCCTGACCACATCTGTAGTCCTCATGCCTCCTTGCAGCATGTCTAAGGAACGTTCACGCAGATGAGCAGGGGCATCTAACCCTGGGCATCTTTCTTTTGGTGTTTTTCAGAGTCGGTAGACAGGCCTCTTTAGTGTCCTACGTTTTCATAACTGTGACCTTAATTGCCTACTGTCTGTATGCTGTTAGTGTCTTAAGGACCGTTCCATACGTGCATGTTCATTAATTGCTTATGGTTCATTGAACAAGCATGGGAAAGTGTTTAAACCCTTTACAATGAAGATCTGTGAAGTTATTTGGATTTTTACGAATTATCTTTGAAGACAGGGTACTGAAAAGGGAAGTTTATTTTTTCCCTAATTTACAAGGTAATCAGTCAATTTAAAGAAATTCATTCTGCCCTAATCTATGGATTTCACATGACTGGGCAGGGGTGCAGCCATGGGTGGGCCTGGGCATAGGCCCACCCACTTGGGAGCCAGGCCAACCCACTGGGGAGCCAGGCCCAGCCAATCAAAATGAGTTTTTCCCCACAAAAGGGCTTTATTTCAGACAGAAATACTCAAAAGATTGTGGCCTTTATTGTCCCGAGTACAAGGTGCACCTGTGTAATTACCATGCTGATTAATAAGCTTCTTGATATGGCACACCTGTCAGGTGGATGGATTATCTTGACAAAGGATAACGTGCACTAAAAGGGATGTAAACAAATTTGTGCACAACATTTCAGAGAAATAATATTTTTGTGCATATGGAACATTTCTGGGACCAGTACCTTGCATTTATAGTTTTGTTCAGTATACATAAGCTGTAAGGTGGGATGCAAGGTGAATAATCAGTGAAGAAGTTTTGGGTTTAAGAACTGAACATTGAGCAAATGTCAATCTCAGTTAATTTACGTTACTCAGTGACTTGTTAGCCCACTGAGCTAAAGAATAATCGTAAGGCCTAGGAGCTAACAGGAGTGGTAAAGGAGTGGTCACGTCAGTAAAAACAAAGTAATTTCAATTCCAAAATAAACTCACTCAATTGAGTAAAGGGTTCATTCTTGCCATTTATACTTTTATTGATTTTTCCATAACAGAAACAAACCAGGAAGGCAGCACAACAACACTAAGATAAATTGTACCCAGATCTCATCAGTCCCCATTTTCCAGGAGGCTGTGCCCTGGTTCCTGTGTGCTGTGCTGTGCTCTGTACCCTACTCCCAGGTGGGCTGAAAGTAACAGAACGCTTGGCCCCGTTCACCAGCCGTTACAGCTGTCCCACTCCACCGCTACAGAAGCATTTAAAGGTCAACTCTGACAGAATACTCCTCATAGGCCAATAAATCCTCAAAGGGGATGTGTTACTGCTGTAATACTGTAGGAACCGTATGTGTACTGTACCCTGGCTTTGGCTTTGAATGTTTTATCATTTCATAAGGTTTTATATGTGTTGCTTTATAACGATAAACAAATACAATCTGTACAGATGCAAGATATAATTTGCTTGAAGCTTCTAAAGTTTGTAATTTCCACTTTAAAATGTCCCTAACTAAAAATGTATCAACCCCTACACAAATGTCCATTAATTATAATCCACACAATAATTCACATTTCCTGTTGCTGCAGGATTATTTTCCTGCTGTTGGAATTAAGATCAAACATCTGTAAAGAAACGTTAATTCAATTGCCATTTTCCTTCAAGAGTGGCTTAATATGTTTTATACAGTAGATAAAACATTTTAAGGAAGGAAGGACACTACTGTACAAACATAGGTACAGCTACACACACAATGCATGTGTCTTTATACACTTTATACAACATAGGTGTTTATGAGATATAATACTGCAATGAATTGTTCTTCATAATTCAGTGCTCCGGTTATTCTCTCCCTAGTGTCTCTCTCTCTGCTCCAGCCCGGATCACTGCACTCTGTGTGTCCTGGGTGGGGATGGAGGGATGGTGGGCTGAAAGGTGGAGGGCTGGAGGGTGGGAGGGAAGAAATGAATGGTGGGAAGAGGGAGTGAGACAGAGGGGTAGAAGGAGGGAGAAATGAGAGAGAAGGGTGGGAAAGGGAGAGAGGGTGAAGAGGGGAGGGTAAATAGGTGGGAGAGGGGGGAGAGATAGAGAGTGAGAGAGGGTGGGAGCTGTGCTCCAGCTGCTCCAGGGCCTCGCCAGAGGAGTGTGCCCTTGGGCTGCCCTCGTCTCTGACGTACGCACAAACAAACGCACACAGACACACTCACACACATGCACACACTCGATCGTTCATTCACTCTCACATACACACACACAGCCACATGTATGAGCACACACCATCTCTTCGTCACACTCACACGCAAGCAGTGATAGGAGGCTCCAGTCTCAGACAGCTCATCAGGGATGCAGCAGAGCCCCTGTCTACAGAGACAGACAGAGAGACAGAGAGAGAGAGAGAGAGAGAGAGAGAGATTTTCTATTGAGGCAAAGAGAGGAAAGAGACAGACGCCTCTGTGATTAACTGGGTCTGTGTGCTTGTTTGCATCTGTTTTGTAACAGCAAATCAAAGGCCATACAATTGTTCAGGCTATATGTGTACTGTAGGTGTCATCTACAAAACATTTGTTTCACAGCAATGGTTTTAAATTCAAACACCTATAGTAGGAGGCTGACTGTGAAGGCTGCTGAGGGGAGGACGGCTCATAGTAATGGCTGGAACGGAGCAAATGGAGTGGCATCAAACACCTGGAACCCATGTGTTTGATGCATTGATACCATTCCATTCATTCCCATCCAGTCATTACCACGAGCTCGTCCTCCCCAATTAAGGTGCCATCAACCTTCTGTGGTGGGTAACTGTGCCACTGTGTGTTCTTCCTCGGGTATTCATTGAGATAATAACTATAAGTCATTTTGGACCCTATTAGCCTGTAGAGATAACGTAGAGATAACGTGACCACCCCCAACAGTTGAAAAACACTTTAAGTGAAGTGTGAATAAAAAAGTGTTCAGGTATAGCCAGAATATGAACACACGAATCAATGAAGGGACATGACTGCCAATGCGCTCATCTTTTTATTGCACAACAATGACTCATTTTGTTAGGAACGCTTTAACAACATTTCCACCAACCGACAGACCAGCTTATTGAGAGAGACCAGAGCCTGGCTCTGAGTTCTGGACCAGCTGAGAGAGAGAGAGTGTAGGACAGCCGTATACCCTGTCCCAAAGCCACCTTTAGGTCCTACCCCTATTGCACGTATGTTCATCTGAAAGGATTGGGTAGGTGGAAGTATTGTGGTGGAAGTTCCAGCAAGCCTATCAAAGGAAAGAGTGGAGCTATTACCATATTGAGTACATCTATCCACTCCTTGCAGATAGTCACTATATGTGAAGTACTTAGGAGTAGGGGTTATTGGTCAGTTTGGGGTTGGACAGCTAGATATCAGCTCAGACAGAGTACAGTATGGAGTTCAGTGGAGCGTTACAATACTTGAACCCTTACAGACCCAAACACAAGCTGAACCTGAGGGGCTTTAAGACAACCTCAATGGGGAGCGACAAACATTGAGTGACAACGAGATACATTTATTTAGTTTTTTCATTGCCAGATGAGGATAAACCCACAGTGGCTGGAATATAGAATTCCACTTGAGTTCTGAGAACCTTTGTACTGGAACCACTGTTAGGAAGGCTAGCTGCAGTGATGTAGAATCTCTTTTGTCAAAAGATTCCAAAATAAACTGCTTTTTCAGATGGCAGCTCTCAGATTGCAATTGTGTCTGTTTCTGCTTGAATGGGCCTGAAGATCTAGCTTGGTGTTCTCAAGTGGGACCAACAATGTAGAAGGAAAGGCACAGGTACACACACGCACACACGCACGCACGCACACACGCACACACACACAAACACACACACTATACAGAGAGTCCTAAAGCAGAGAGAAGGCTTAGATAAGCAGGCTACAGTAGCTACAACACTAAGATATAATAATTGTCAGACTTGTTGACATTTTAAATAATTGTAGTTGGTTACACAGAAATGTCTACATTTGAAGGTCCCACAAGGAATTATCAACCAAACATCCCCTCTAGGTCAGAAGCAAATACATTGGTTAGTCAAACAGACAGATATGAGAAACAGGAATCAAGCTTGGTCCTGCTGCTGCTCCCCTGGTCTTCAGATGAACAGTTTTGGGGTGTCCATTTTCATTTGAATGATTCTTGATTTGAGTTCAGTTGTCCACAAACACTGTTTGTTGTCTGAGGTGATATCTAGACTGCGTAAACTCCACGAAAAAGCTTGTTTTGAGTTCACCCTCTCATTGTAGAAAATGTTGGGATTACACCAGATTGTGGTACAAACACGACAATGTGCCCCCATAACTCTGTGTATGTCACACATACAGTAGATGAGTAGAGTACAGAGCGCATGGTGTTTGAAGGCTCAAACCAACAAAAATGTGTAATTTTGTGTTTCCCAAACCAGGGAAATTGATATATACTGACATTGTCATTTTAATTCAGCAGTACTAATCTTTAGCTAACATTTGTACATATATTGCAAGTTGAAAATAAAAACACATATTTGCATTTCTACAAGCATGTACATACCACAAAAATAGACTATGTGGAAACTAGATATACAAGGCACAAGGTACAGTATATGCTGTCCTTGTGCATTAGGGCAAACTGTAAACAAAAACAACAACAAAACAAACAAAAAATACTTATCGAAACAGAAACAGAAAATACACTGATATGCTAAGACATCAACACTAAGGTTTTCAGTACCCTTAATATCTTTCAGATCTGGTACGGCAAGAAGTTGAGATTTTAAACTGAGATAACCGTCTCTCAATAATCGTTGGTTGGTTGCAAGCATATGTGGGGAATCTCACTTGCATTCCATTGCAAGTCTCTTTTTCACAGAGAACAAAAGCAACAGTAAATGAACAGTGAGACTTTACTCGAATACGCCATCTTAAAACCTGCATAACACTGTCTTATACATAACAGATGCAAGGGACTCAAGAACATTCACTGAGGTGTCATTCGTTGATCAAGAGTCATGCTGGGTGCATGGGAACTCTTGCACAGAAACAGAGATGATATTGTCTGAACATAGCAATTTTTTCTCTGCCCTTCTTTTTTTCACTGCAGGTGGACAATCATTAAAATCTTTACAAATAATATCAGCACAGTCCTTGTAGCAGCTTAGTAGGGCAAACTCGGGTATTAGCACATACAAGGAATAGGTAAGAGGACCAATTGATTGCAATGACACAGCATTGAAGCGCACAACTGGAGTTCACTCATTTGGACTTAACTCCTTCATAATTGTATAGGCATTTTGCCATGCACTTTTCCCATTGGAGAAAACAAGCAGTCATTATAGTAATATGTTGGGGACTATGATCTGACTTAAAATATGTGACAGTTAAAAATGATAGGCTCAAAGCATTAGATTTTGATATGTGGCTCAGAATATAAGTGATAAACTTGTCTATAATAATAATTGCTATCAAGTGATCCAGAACTTATGTGAAATTGAGGTCAAATCAATAGTGAACCAATAAGGGATCAATAAAACCATACAGATGTACAGTAACTGTAGCTAGGTCAAATCAATAGTGAACCAATAAGGGATCAATGAAAGCATACAGATGTGGGATCTTAATTTGACCCTGCTTCTCACAGCAGGAAAATAATCCTTCAGCAACACAAAAATGTAATTATTATGTGTATTATAATTAATGGATTTTTTTGTAGGTGTTTTTCGTTAGGGAAAATTGTCTGAAATTTTAAAGTGGAAATTACAAACTTTAGAAGTATTTTTAAACCTTGAATACACTACAATTTGCATTTCCTGTTGCCCAGGAATATTATCTGCGACAACAGTGGGATCAAATTAAGATAGCAGATCTGTATATCTTTCCGGAAAGGTGGTAAACCTGAGTGAAATGTCCATCATCATGAAAGTTCAAAGCTTCAAAAAAAAGTCAGAAATGGTACGACGACTCAGCTGCCAATTTTCTCCCAGATTTTCCCCAAAGACATTATTAGATTAACCAGATGTGACCGTTGTAAAAGACTGAAGCAGTGATTTCCCCTTTGCATTAAAAGGTCATAATGTGACACAATGTGCTTAATGTTGAGCTCAATTTTGCTGTGTTGCTGTTTTGCTTCTCAGTGACAAACTGAAAATGGTTTCAACTCTCTGTCCTACATCCAATCATTTAAAAAAGTGTATTGTCTTGTCATAGAACAGAGAATGGGGTAACACACAGTTTACATAAAGAACACACCCAGACCAGAGAAGCAATAAACCTAAGAAACATAGCACAAACATTCAGCGACACAATCTCCCTTCGCATCGTCACCCAGAATAATTTCGGTCCTTGTATTTACATGGCAGTTTATTTCTGATTAGCTGTCTTCCCCCTCATATGGCATACATTCAGCAAGAGAAGGCTTTGAAGTACACCGGGATTAGAATCATTCGAATATTTAGAATCAATGTCACAACCCGCCACAACCATGAATTTTGAAAACTAAATAGGATTGTTGAAGAATAAATAATTTTCGTACAGACATTCTTAGAGTTTGAGATTCGAAGGAGCTGTATCACATACTACACCAAAAACACACAGGTGAAGACATACTTTCCTCCTCTGCCCCACAACATTTCCCATTGGCATGCATTCTGTCAATTACTTAGTCTTTCTTTACAACATACAATATTACTTTAAATGGACTTTAAAGTGACAGTTTGGGGGAGTTGATTTCCATAACTCCATTCCGGAATCCTCAGGTGACCATGAACCAGTTTGAAACCAGTTTGCCTCATTTGATCCACAAAATAATTACATCCACTCACTTCCTCTGATATTTTTGGTTAAGATAACAACGTGGTCACTGGATTACAATAACACAACATGTGAAGCCACGGCAGCTGCTGGATTTTTTAAGGTTTCACAGTAAAAATAAAGAAATTAGTTACCTGTACAGCATATGTCTATACATTTTATATATATATTTAAATATATAGGCGGGGTAAAAGTATTGCAGAATTATATTGCATGTATTAATCAATAAACCTGGACGAAAACAAGCAAGTATACAGTATGGGTTGTTTGCGATGGTTCTTTTTGATAAAGCTCAGATGATTTACCACCATTTTTGCCTCCAGGGTCACAATCAGTATATTTCTGCTGACATGACAAGTGGATATCTTTCCAGACACATTTAGTTGGGCAGAGAAGCTGGGAAATATTGCCTGTGCCATTGCCAGCAAATCCAACCAACCAGGCCTGAAAACACAGTGTAAAGATATGAGTACACAAGTCAGCTCTCTTGGAAAAACAGAATGGAACCAAAAACATTCATACCAACTCACGCACACACACACACACACACACACACACACACACACACACACACACACACACACACACACACACACACACACACACACACACACACACACACACACACACACACACACACACACACACACACACACACACACAACACACAACACAGACACACACAAACCAAATATATGGCTTCTAAACTTGGAATCAAGGCAGTTGAATAAATGGCATTTTCTTCTATATTTCTTTTTTAGTTGATACAGACACAACCAAACTTTGTGTTTAAGCTCAACTTTGGTTTGGAGTAATTACAATGAAGATATTACCTTTCCGTATTTTTTTTTTTAAAACTATTTTAACTATTTACACATCGATGTAAGATCGACCAGCGGTCTAAAACACTACCTTCACTACTATTTTAAACAATATGAAGAGCAATGTATTTATTTTGCTACAACAGCGTTTACAGAAAAAAGGACACCTAAAAACACATTCTGAAAGCGTAAAATGTCATCATTGTCATTTGATTCAAGTCCCTGATTTTGCGTTTTTAAGTCCAGCTCCTGCTAGATTGCATTGTATGGATTCTACACAGTATGCAACAGTTACATTAATGATGTTGTTTCTCAATATCTTTACAATAAAGACAGCAATATAGGTGTTTGGAAGCAGAGTGTAAGGGGTGATACTAAGACTACAGGTGCTGGCATAGTAGAATAGTCCAGTCCCACCTTTGTTAAACTAGTGTAATTGTTTCGACTCTCCAAGTCACACGAGCCAAAGAGTTCCTCTTTCCTCTTTGTTGACTCCGACCGACACACAGGACATTCAGGTAGAATGACTGACGGTGTGGCCCCATATGAAGCCAGCCAGGTCAGTAAGGAAGCCGACCAGTCAGGTCATCCAGACAGAGATAAACAGACGTTTAGATTCACCCATGTGAAGAAGGCCTCTCTCCTGCAGCTCTCATAGGGTCACAAGTTGGAAGACAGCCGGTTCCGGGCTGAGTCTAACTCCGGTATGCTAACGATCGAATCCTTCTTAGGAGCTCCAGGGGCCGGGAGCCCCGACCCAGCCGCCGCTGCAGCCGCCCCCATCCCGGGTGCTCCTCCTGGGGGAGGAGTGGAGGCGAAGGCCACCCGCTGTGGAACTCCCGCGGGTCTCCCCCCAACCTGGACCCCAACCCCAGAGGGCCCAGGCTGGCTGGGGTGAGTGGGCTGAGGGGGGCCGATGGAGGTGGAGGAGGCATGGGTGGATGGTTGGGTAGATTGGGGAGGGCTGGGGCCGGCAGGAGGGGTTCCATCCTGAGGGAGGGAGAGCTGGGAGGCGGAGAGGACACGGGCATCTTGGCTAAGGGTGCCTGAGTGGAGCGAGTGGGTGCTTTTGTGTGAGGAGGGCCTCTGGATGGTGTGCGTGGGGCTGGGAACGTGGTGCTGCACCAGGGACAGCTGAGACCCAGACGGCCCCGCTCCCCCCATGTACTGGAATGTCCGTCCTGGATGCGCCAGAGGGCTCTGGACTGGTGGGCTGGAAATAGCCGACCCAAACACTCCTGTTGCATGAGCCATCTGTGGTGGCTGGGACTGGAGAGGAGATGCGGAAACAGGGCTCTGTGACAGGCTATGGACCACCTGGAACCTCCGCAACATACGGGGGGACTGCAGCGTCCCTGACCCTGACCCAGACGCTGACCCTGGCCCTATCGGACCTGGCCCCATCCCCATCCCCATCGGCCCCATCCCCGGCATCCCCATTCCCCCCATCGGCCCCATCCCCATTCCCCCCATCGGCCCCATCCCCTGGGGGCAGAAGCTCATGGCCACAGCCTGCTGGAGGCTGGCGAGGGCCCCGACCCCGGATGGGCCTGCGGGGGAGAACATGCCCCCAGGGACGGAGGATGTCATGGACATGGTGCGGGGCCTCTGGAGGTCCACCAGCTTGACCATCTCACGGTCGTACTTAACAATCTCCTGGATCATCTCATTCTCATGGTTGTTGAAGACGCCGGAGTTGAGGTCGTGCTGCACTTTGTGCATCAGAATGGAGTTCTTCTTGCCTGTGATGGAGTGAGGAGGAGGATAAAAGTAGAACTTGATGAGGATGAGGTAGAGGAAGAGGAGAACAAGGGAGGAGGAGGAACACTGAAGGTATTTTCTATCCTTCAAACTAGGTATATTGTTTTTGCAAGAAGCAAAAGAAGCAGTGTCACTTCATCAAGGAAAAGAGTCACCCATTTTGAATGTTATATCATTTTTATGCATCCCTGAGCGATGTTCCATCGATTCCGGTGTCATTTAATGTTTTTGTGTGTTCCTGAGCTATTGTCGTTTAAGCAGGCAGAAATACAGCCGGTATGACAAGTTTTGCATTATATAATGAATATCGCACATAGATAACTAAATAACATTCAAAATGGGTGAGTCTTTCCTTTGTCCTGTTTAGAGCATGCTGAAGCAACCCCATAACTCAGGTCAATGCTCGGGCTAGAGTTATCTTTCATAGATAAGTTTGCATCTGCTATTTCTAAGAGGGAGTCTAACATAAAAGGTCAAATAAAGATGTGTTTATGTGATAGCAATACATAATAATAGGGTAAGATGTGAAGATGAATTCTCAATAAAGACAGTGTCACGGCCGAAGTCTGGTTTTATCCTCTACTCCCCTGTGAAAATAACAGGTGCAACCACTTGATACATCTGGCCCAGTCACTATTGATTGGACCACTGCTGTGTCTGGCAAACAGTGGGGAATGCAGCATCTGTGGAACCACCTGGCTACCACTAGCGCGGAAAACTACTATCACACAGGTAGTTTATTGTTCTCTTTCTAGGAAGAGAAGCAGTACAACTAGGGCCCTATTTGACTACTTTAAAATGCATCCTTCTTTCTTAGTTCCCTTGGGAAGTAATCACTGATCTAACACAAATGGATTGTTGAAAGTTCACGGATCTACTACTGTCAGTTCAGTGATTACTCTAAGGCAGGGAGTGAGGAAGCTGCATTAGTACAGGGCCCAGAGCTCTCTTCAGTACCTATGCGGTCCAGTCGGTCAATGGCCACGGTCTCAAAGGCCCGTCTCATCATGGGATACTCTTCCAGCACCTCATTAAAGTTGTCCACAGACAGGGAGTAGAGACGGCAGTACGTCTCCGCTCTGACGCTGGCCGTACGCCGACCCCGCGTCAGCAAACAGATCTCTGATAGAGGGAGACAGGGTCAGGAAACACAGAGATAGAGCAAAATGTCTCAGAGATACAATATATTCATGTTCTATTTCATTATCTGTAAAATATACCATAGAAACCACCCATTATCTGTTCCACTACCAGTTGTTTGGGATTGTGGTACACTTCCAATAAAGTTGTGCTAGTTTTCACACATGAAAACCCACAAAGCAGTGGGTATTCTGCTCCAGAATACTCCAGTGATCTCATTATGTCTAAATATTAATTGTTCACTGAATGAAATGAAAGTCTGTGTGTATTGTGGTTCAGGCCCATACCTCCAAAGTAGGAGCCATCAGAGAGCTTCATTCCCAGGGTTCCCTTGGTGATAACGTTACAGACTCCGTGCTGGATAAAGTACATCTTCTTGCCAATGGTGCCCTCTCTGATAATGTAATCACGAGGTTGGAAGACCTCAAAGCGGAGCATGATCAGCATGGCTGTCACAAAGTTGGGCTCTGCGTTGGCGAACAGCGGCATGGACGCCACCAGCTTACGGCAGTTGAAATTGACAATTTCCTGATGATTGGATAGACAAAGTTTGTTAGTAAAATATTTCAAAAACGCTATATCCACCAATTATTCACATTGATGTTTTTTCTTTAGAAATGATTGCTTATGGGTACATTCATGTGTGTGTCAAATATTACTGTTCTCAGATTTTTTATTAATAAGATATTCGATGTGTATGAAAATGTTTTATACCATTGGTTAGCTGGAATGGAATGTTTGTATATTTGACCTGTGTATGAATGCACTTATAGTAAGTCTCTCTGGATGAGAGCATCTGCTAAATGACTAAAATGTTAAATGTTACACATACAGGTCTCACATTATGGTATTTATAATATCGTTGTAACATTTCTATATTTCTTCGTTCATTTCTTAGAATTTGGGGGATTTGTATGTATTGTTTAGTAATGACAGGTATTATTTCAGTGTTGGAGCTAGAAATATAAGCATATATAAATGTTTTATATTGATGTCATACATTTAGCATTTGACTGTGTAAAACCTAGCAGTACTACTTCTTTTTCTGAGAGTGAGTATAGCATTTTGCAACAAAAAAAACAAACAAACAAAAAAAACATGATTATATGTCTCTCTGAAATAAAACCATCAAGTGATGGATTCTAAACAAATACATGTCTGTCATTAAACCATGCCATGATTAGATAGAGAAAAAAACACACAAATCTCTTTCATTATTTCTTTCAACAATAAAAGCTAATTTCCCAGCATTTCGTTTTGGAAGGAAATAGTTGAAACGTTTTTAAATGGTTGTGTGTGTTTGTGTGTTCATGGCGTGCCTGTTTAGGTAGGAACTCAGAGACCCACCTCTCTGAGTGGTTCGTTCAGTTCCTCTAGGATGCTGTCTTCATCAAACATCTTCCCCTGGTACCGGTGCTCATAATAGTCATGGATTTTCTGTCGGAAGTCGGATGGCAGCTTGTGGAAGGACATGTACTGCTCCACTTGTTTGTACTGTAGAGAGAAATAAAGTCAATGTGCTATCTAGAACCAGAAAGGGTTCTATCTAGAACCAAAAATGGTTATTCGGTTATCCTTATAGGAGAACCCTTTGAAGGACCCTTTTTGGTACCAGGTAGAACCATTTTGAGTTCCAAGTAGAACACATTCCACAGAGGGTTCTACATAGAACCCAAAATAGTTCTACCTGGAACCAAAAAGGGTTCTACTTCGAACCAAAAAGGGTTGTCCTATGGGGACAGCTGATTAACTATTTGTATCTAAGAGTGTAGAGCTTAAACTGACTCTATGGAGTGGTTCAACCATTCCATCATGAAAAAAAGGGAGACCCATTACTAGCGATTTTTAGTCTAGGACTAAGTCTACTCTGTCTGGGAAATCAGCTCCGAAAGCTATGCATTACTAAATCAATGGAATGTATCAGGTGGTGTATAACTGGCATGGTGTTTGATCCCAACCCTCCTCAGGATGCCAGTCTGCCAGTCAGGAAGACATAGATGTGGTTGTAAAGCTGTTGAGCTGTGGGAGATTGAGAGATTCCTCTGTGCACTTTTATGTCAGCATTCGTGCAGTTCAGCCCACGTCAAACAGGGAAGCTGTCTCGTAAACATGTCACTCCACACAGCACTCATAAAGCCTTCACAAACATAACACAGGCCTGGGTCTTAACTGGCCCTGACACGTCAAAACCCACACACATACAGACAGACAGACAGACAGACAGACAGACAGACAGGCAGACAGACAGACAGACAGACAGACAGACAGACAGACAGACAGACAGACAGACAGACAGACAGACAGACAGACAGACAGACAGACAGCTGAATTAACTGTTTTCCTTCCCTTCTTTCTCAAACCATTAAACATTTACAAAAACAGAATCTCTCATAATTTCAGAGAAAATAGTATAAACTATGCAAATCTAGAATGTGAACACTTACAAACACCTTACTGATTGTAATATATAATAATATATGCCATTTAGCAGATGCTTTTATCCTAAATGACTTACAGTCATGACTGCATACATTTAACATATGGGTGGTCCAGGGAATCAAACCCACTACCCTGGGGTTACAAGCACCATGCTATACCAACTAAGCTACATACTAAGGTCTAGTAATAGAGTGTTAATAACTGCCTTATTCATGATTTACTACTAGACAGGAGCACCATACAGGTTTACCATACCCCATTTGACCCTCCGCTTTCATCTCTGCCACATCCACCAAGAAGAAGCCATATAATTCTAACAAGCTCGGTTGAATAATTCAAAGGCAAAATAAGGAAGTGAAGTCTCCCATGGGTGATGAAAGCTTTGCTTCCCTAACTTATGCTGTTACATAATGAGATGCTGCGTCAGTGCTGCTGCTCTCGGACAGGCAGGCTGAACTGAAGCTGTGGTGGCATAGGTGGGTGTTGCTGACGTAGTGTGTGGGTGTGTGGGTGTTGCTGACGTAGAAACAGCCAAGGACCTGCTGGTGATGCTGATAGGCTAACCATCATAACAACTGGACCTGCTGGTGATGCTGATAGGCTAACCATCATAACAACTGAACCTGCTGGTGATGCTGATAGGCTAACCATCATAACAACTGGACCTGCTGGTGATGCTGATAGGCTAACCATCATAACAACTGGACCTGCTGGTGATGCTGATAGGCTAACCATCATAACAACAGAACCTGCTGGTGATGCTGATAGGCTAACCATCATAACAACTGGACCTGCTGGTGATGCTGATAGGCTAACCATCATAACAACTGGACCTGCTGGTGATGCTGATAGGCTAACCATCATAACAACTGGACCTGCTGGTGATGCTGATAGGCTAACCATCATAACAACTGGACCTGCTGGTGATGCTGATAGGCTAACCATCATAACAACTGGACCTGCTGGTGATGCTGATAGGCTAACCATCATAACAACTGGACCTGCTGGTGATGCTGATAGGCTAACCATCATAACAACTGGACCTGCTGGTGATGCTGATAGGCTAACCATCATAACAACTGGACCTGCTGGTGATGCTGATAGGCTAACCATCATAACAACTGAACCTGCTGGTGATGCTGATAGGCTAACCATCATAACAACTGGACCTGCTGGTGATGCTGATAGGCTAACCATCATAACAACTGGACCTGCTGGTGATGCTGATAGGCTAACCATCATAACAACTGGACCTGCTGGGGATGCTGATAGGCTAACCATCATAACAACTGGAACTGCTGGTGATGCTGATAGGCTAACCATCATAACAACTGGACCTGCTGGTGATGCTGATAGGCTAACCATCATAACAACTGGACCTGCTGGTGATGCTGATAGGCTAACCATCATAACAACTGGACCTGCTGGTGATGCTGATAGGCGTACCATCATAACAACTGGACCTGCTGGTGATGCTGATAGGCTAACCATCATAACAACTGGACCTGCTGGTGATGCTGATAGGCTAACCATCATAACAACTGGACCTGCTGGTGATGCTGATAGGCTAACCATCATAACAACTGAACCTGCTGGTGATGCTGATAGGCTAACCATCATAACAACTGAACTTGCTGGTGATGCTGATAGGCTAACCATCATAACAACTGGACCTGGTGGTGATGCTGATAGGCTAACCATCATAACAACTGAACCTGCTGGTGATGCTGATAGGCTAACCATCATAACAACTGGACCTGCTGGTGATGCTGATAGGCTAACCATCATAACAACAGAACCTGCTGGTGATGCTGATAGGCTAACCATCATAACAACTGAACCTGCTGGTGATGCTGATAGGCTAACCATCATAACAACAGGACCTGCTGGTGATGCTGATAGGCTAACCATCATAACAACTGAACCTGCTGGTGATGCTGATAGGCTAACCATCATAACAACAGGACCTGCTGGTGATGCTGATAGGCTAACCATCATAACAACTGGACCTGCTGGTGATGTTGATAGGCTAACCATCATAACAACTGAACCTGCTGGTGATGCTGATAGGCTAACCATCATAACAACAGAACCTGCTGGTGATGCTGATAGGCTAACCATCATAACAACAGAACCTGCTGGTGATGCTGATAGGCTAACCATCATAACAACTGAACCTGCTGGTGATGCTGATAGGCTAACCATCATAACAACTGAACCTGCTGGTGATGCTGATAGGCTAACCATCATAACAACTGAACCTGCTGGTGATGCTGATAGGCTAACCATCATAACAACTGGACCTGTTGGTGATGCTGATAGGCTAACCATCATAACAACTGAACCTGCTGGTGATGCTGATAGGCTAACCATCATAACAACAGAACCTGCTGGTGATGCTGATAGGCTAACCATCATAACAACTGGACCTGCTGGTGATGCTGATAGGCTAACCATCATAACAACTGGACCTGCTGGTGATGCTGATAGGCTAACCATCATAACAACTGAACCTGCTGGTGATGCTGATAGGCTAACCATCATAACAACTGGACCTGCTGGTGATGCTGATAGGCTAACCATCATAACAACTGGACCTGCTGGTGATGCTGATAGGCTAACCATCATAACAACAGAACCTGCTGGTGATGCTGATAGGCTAACCATCATAACAACTGGACCTGCTGGTGATGCTGATAGGCTAACCATCATAACAACTGGACCTGCTGGTGATGCTGATAGGCTAACCATCATAACAACTGGACCTGCTGGTGATGCTGATAGGCTAACCATCATAACAACTGGACCTGCTGGTGATGCTGATAGGCGTACCATCATAACAACTGGACCTGCTGGTGATGCTGATAGGCTAACCATCATAACAACTGGACCTGCTGGTGATGCTGATAGGCTAACCATCATAACAACTGGACCTGCTGGTGATGCTGATAGGCTAACCATCATAACAACTGGACCTGCTGGTGATGCTGATAGGCTAACCATCATAACAACTGAACCTGCTGGTGATGCTGATAGGCTAACCATCATAACAACTGGACCTGCTGGTGATGCTGATAGGCTAACCATCATAACAACTGGACCTGCTGGTGATGCTGATAGGCTAACCATCATAACAACTGGACCTGCTGGGGATGCTGATAGGCTAACCATCATAACAACTGGACCTGCTGGTGATGCTGATAGGCTAACCATCATAACAACAGAACCTGCTGGTGATGCTGATAGGCTAACCATCATAACAACTGGACCTGTTGGTGATGCTGATAGGCTAACCATCATAACAACTGAACCTGCTGGTGATGCTGATAGGCTAACCATCATAACAACTGGACCTGCTGGTGATGCTGATAGGCTAACCATCATAACAACTGAACCTGCTGGTGATGCTGATAGGCTAACCATCATAACAACTGGACCTGCTGGTGATGCTGATAGGCTAACCATCATAACAACTGGACCTGGTGGTGATGCTGATAGGCTAACCATCATAACAACTGAACCTGCTGGTGATGCTGATAGGCTAACCATCATAACAACTGGACCTGCTGGTGATGCTGATAGGCTAACCATCATAACAACTGGACCTGCTGGTGATGCTGATAGGCTAACCATCATAACAACTGAACCTGCTGGTGATGCTGATAGGCTAACCATCATAACAACTGAACCTGCTGGTGATGCTGATAGGCTAACCATCATAACAACTGAACCTGCTGGTGATGCTGATAGGCTAACCATCCTAACAACTGAACCTGCTGGTGATGCTGATAGGCTAACCATCATAACAACTGAACCTGCTGGTGATGCTGATAGGCTAACCATCATAACAACTGGACCTGCTGGTGATGCTGATAGGCTAACCATCATAACAACTGAACCTGCTGGTGATGCTGATAGGCTAACCATCATAACAACTGAACCTGCTGGTGATGCTGATAGGCTAACCATCATAACAACTGAACCTGCTGGTGATGCTGATAGGCTAACCATCATAACAACTGAACCTGCTGGTGATGCTGATAGGCTAACCATCATAACAACTGAACCTGCTGGTGATGCTGATAGGCTAACCATCATAACAACTGAACCTGCTGGTGATGCTGATAGGCTAACCATCATAACAACTGGACCTGCTGGTGATGCTGATAGGCTAACCATCATAACAACTGAGCCTGCTGGTGATGCTGATAGGCTAACCATCATAACAACTGAACCTGCTGGTGATGCTGATAGGCTAACCATCATAACAACTGAACCTGCTGGTGATGCTGATAGGCTAACCATCATAACAACTGGACCTGGTGAGGATGGATCAGTCATTGCCTGTGTCTGAAATAGTACCCTTTGCCTATTTAGTGCACTACTTTTGACCAGGGCTCATAGGGCTTTGGTCAGAAGTAGTGCACTATATGGGGAATAGGTTGCCATTTTTGACACAGCCACTGTTCCCATTGTGGTGAGACCATAGAAAAGAAATAAGTAGAATGGAGTAGTTGTAACATAGAAACCAGTATTTCTATTATTTACAGGATTTCTATGGTACCACCTCATGTACAGATTATACAAATAAAACATGATGTTCAGTTGATCAACTTGAATAGTGGTATCCCAGAGCTAAACATGTGAATTCCAATGAGTATTTGAAGTGGATAATGGTACTGTAATACCCACACCTACTGCTACTCCCAGTTTGAGCATCAACCATATCCCTCTTTGCCTTCTCTGATTGGTGGGTGATGTAGAGGTCATGGGTCAAACCTATCCCCAGGGATTTAGACTCTTAAGTACAGGAGAATGAAGCAACAAAACACTATCTGTTTGGCTGCTGATTGGCTTAAATAGCTGCGGTTTAATGACCTGCTTTTGAAAAACATGTCCAGGTGCCAGATGGATTTTTACAACCTGACAGCTCTCCGATGTTTTTGAGAAATGAGAGAAAAGGTTAGCCAATGAGCCACAGCGCTCGGAGGGGGACTGACAAACATCCAAAGAGGGTCAAAATGACACCCATTTTCTGTGTCACTTTGATTGGTCCATATGCTGCAGCTAAACAGTGTGAGAGATGTAGCCTAAACATTGGCATTCATGGATTTCTGTTTAGCACTTGGTGGTGGAATAGTTCTCCATTCACTATTGACTGCATGATGGACAATGTTCTATCACTTTTACTTCTACCCAGGGGCCTACAATGGGGTACAAACCGTGTCTGACACTATTTATCCCTTACAGTTAAACACAAAAATAGTAAAAATCCAATGAAAGTAAATGGAAATAGATATGTCATAGCGATTATCAATTCATCACTCATGATGTTGAAGCTGAACACAACCCCCCGGTCTGCTCCAGTGACACAAGTGACATCAGTGACACTTATACGTCTCTGCAGCATCTATCTTTAAAGCTGTTTCATCTCAACCCCCCCATGGACTCCCCTTTTCCCTCTCCTCTCTACCCTTTCCTCTCCCCTCAGTCCTCGCTCCTCACCATGAGGAATTCTAATTTGGGTTCAGTGCGGACAGCATTTTCAGATATATAATTAATTCACTGCATTCCGGCCTAAATCACTTCATTATAATACATAGCACATCTAGCAGTGAGTGAGAGGCTGATGACAGCCAAGTCAAAGCCTGTCTCCCTGTCTCCCATCCCGCCAGAGAAGATGTGAGCAGAGGTAAAACAACATCAAAGTCACTACTGCTGTGTTAATTGGATTTCTACGGAATCAGAAACACACTGAGAGTGACTCTGAGAGAGCTAATGTCCACGGGATGTTGGCCTGTGCAAGTCTTACATTTTGTTTTACATTTTCCTCCATTGAATGTCTGAATACGTTTACGTATATCTATGAGCTACCGTCTTTAAAAAAGATTTGGCTGTCCTCATAGGATAACCATTTCTGGTTTCAGGTAGAACTATTTTGGGTACCATGTAGAACCCTCTTTGGAAAGGGTTCTACAGGGAACCCAAAAGGTTTTTACTTGGAACCCAAAAGGGTTCTTCAAAGGGTTCTCCTATGAGGACAGCTGAAGAACCCTTTTAGGTTCTAGATAGCACCTTTTTTTTCTAAAAGTGTACATACTGATATTTAAACCTCTATATACAGTAAGAACTAATGGTGGTCACAGTAGATCTTAACTCAGTCTGAGTAATGGAGGTGGTCAGAGACTTGATTTGTGTCTGAGAGAAGACAGCCCACATAAAAAAAGACTACAGTTTAGAATCCTATAATAAACTGTAGTAAACTGTAGAATACTACACTGAGTGTACAAAACATTAGCAACATCTTCCTAATATTTAGTTGCACCCACTTTTGCCCTCAGAACAGGATCGATTCGTCAGGACATGGACCACAAGGTGTCAAAAGCGTTCCACAGGGATGCTGGTCCATGTTGACTCCAATGCTTCCAACAGTTGTATCAAGTTGGCTGGATGTCCTTTGGGTGGTGGACCATTCTTGATACATATAGGAAACTGTTTAGTGTGAAAAACCCAGCAGCGTTGCAGTTCTTGACACACTCAAACCAGTGCACCTGGCACCTACTGCCATAACCCGTTCAAAGGCACTTAAATATTTTGTCTTGTCCATTCACGCTCTGAATGGCACACATACACAAGCCATGTTTCAATTGTTTAAAGGCTTAAAATTCCTTCTTTAACCTGTCTCCTCCCCTTCATCTACACTGATTCAAGTGGATTTAACAAGTGACATCAATAAGGGATCCTAGTTTTCACCTGGTCAGTCTATGTCATGGAACTAGCAGGCCTTCTTAATGTTTTGTACACTCACTGTAGTATCCATTGACCCTGTGTAGTACTTAAATCAAATGTGTGTGTGTGTGTGTGTAGGTAAGAAAATAAATAAAACAACAGTAAAAAGACATTTGAAAATAAGAGTAGCAAGGCTATATACAGACACCTGTTAGTCAGGCTTATTGAGGTAGTACGTACCTTGATAAAGTGACTATGCATATATGATAAACAGAGAGTAGCAGAAGCGTAAAAAGAGGGGTTGGCGGGTGGTGGGACACAATGCAGATAGCCCGGTTAGCCAATGTGCGGGAGCACTAGTTGGACGGGCCAATTTAGGTAGTATGTACATGAATGTATAGTTAAAGTGACTATGCAAATAAGATAAAGAGAGAGTAGCAGCAGCATTAAAGGGGGGTTGGGGAGGCACACAATGCAAATAGTCTGGATAACCATTTGATTACCTGTTCAGGAGTCTTATGGCTTGGGGGTAAAAACTGTTGAGAAGCCTTTTTGTCCTAGACTTGGCACTCCGGTAGCGCTTGCCATGCGGTAGTAGAGAGAACAGTCTATGACTGGGGTGGCTGGGGTCTTTGATAATTGTTAGGGCCATCCTCTGACACCGCCTGGTGTAGAGGTCCTAGATGGCAGGCAGCTTTTCCCCAGTGATGTACTGGGCCATGCGCACTACCCTCTGTAGTGCCTTGCGGTCGGAGGCCGAGCAATTGCCGTACCAGGCAGTGATGCAACTGTATGGGATGCTCTCGATGTTGCAGCTGTAGAACCTTTTGAGGATCTCAGGACCCATGCCAAATCTTTTTAGTTTCCTGAGGGGGAATAGGCTTTGTCGTGCCCTCTTCACGACTGTCTTGGTGTGTTTGGACCAATCTAGTTTGTTGTTGGAGGAATTGTCGGTGAAGCTCTCAACCTGCTCCTCTACAGCCCCGTCGATGAGAATGGGGACGTGCTCGGTTCTCCTTTTCCTGTAGTCAACAATCATCTCCTTAGTCTTGGTTACGTTGAGGGATAGGTTGTTAATTCTGGCACCACCCGGCCAGGTCTCTGACCTACTCCCTATAGGCTGTCTCGTCATTGTCGGTGATCAGGCCTACCACTGTTGTGTCGTCAGCAAACTTAATGATGGCGTTGGAGTCGTGCCTGGCCATGCAGTCGTAGGTGAACAGGGAGTACAGGAGGGGACTGAGCACGCACCCCTGGGGAGCTCCAGTGTTGAGGATCAGCGTGGCAGATGTGTTGCTACCTACCCTCACCACCTGGCCTGTCAGGAAGTCCAGGATCCAGTTGCAGAGCGAGGTGTTTAGTCCCAGGTTCATGTGTTGAACGCTGAGCTGTAGTCAATGAACAGCATTCTCACATAGGTGTTCCTTTTTTCCAGGTGGGAAAGGGCAGTGTGGAGTGTAATAGAGATGGCATCATCTGTGGATCTGTTTGGGCGGTATGCAAATTAGGGTGGGTCTAGGGTTTCTGGGATAATGGGGTTGATGTGAGCCATTACCAGCCTTTCAAGGCACTTCATGGCTACGGACGTGAGTGCTACAGGTCTGGTGTCATTTAGGCAGGTTGCCTTTGTGTTCTTGGGCACAGGGACTATGGTGGTCTGCTTGAAGCATGTTGGTATTACAGACTCAATCAGGGACATGTTGAAAATGTCAGTGAAGACACCTGCCAGTTGGTCAGCACATGCCCGGAGCACACGTCCTGGTAATCCGTCTGGCCCCGCAGCCTTGTGTATGTTGACCTGTTTAAAGGTCTTACTCACGTCAGCTACGGAGAGCGTCGTCCGGAAAAGCTGATGTTCTCATGCATGCCTCAGTGTTGCTTGCCTCGAAGCGAGCATAGAAGTGATTTATCTCGTCTGGTAGGCTCGTGTCACTGGGCAGTTCACGGCTGTGCTTCCCTTTGTAGTCTGTAATAGTTTGCAAGCCCTGCCCCATCCGACGAGCGTTGGAGCTGGTGTAGTATGATTCAATCTTAGTCCTGTATTGACGCTTTGCCTGTTTGATGGTTCGTCGCAGGGCATAGTGGGATTTCTTGTAAGGTTCCGGGTTAGAGTCCCGCACCTTGAAAGCGGCAGCTCTACCCTTTAGCTCAGTACGAATGTTGCCTGTAATCCATGGCTTCTGGTTGGGGGTATGTACGTACAGTCACTGTGGGGACAACGTCCTCAATGACCTTATTGATAAAGCCGGTGACTGATGTGGTGTATTCCTCATGTCATCGGAAGAATCCCGGAACATGTTCCAGTCTGTGATAGCAAAACAGTCCTGTAGTTTAGCATCTGCTTCATCTGACCATTTTTTATAGACCGAGTCACTGGTGCTGGAATCAGGAGGATAGAGTTGTGGTCAGATTTACCAAATGGAGGGCGAGGGAGAGCTTTGTACGCGTCTCTGTGTGTGGAGTACAGGTGATCTAGAATTTTTTTCCCGCTGGTTGCACATTTAACACCTTGATAGAGATTTGTTAGAACTGATTTAAGTTTCCCTGCATTAAAGTCTCCGGCCACTAGGAGCGCCACCTCTGGGTGAGTGGTTTCCTGTTTGCTTATTTCCTTATACAGCTGACTGAACGTGGTCTAGGTGCCAGCATCTGCCTGTGGTGGTAAATAAACAGCCACAAAAAGTATAGCTGAGAACTCTCTAGGCAAGTAGTGTGGCCTGCAATTAACCATAATATACTCTACTTCAGGCGAGCAAAATCTAGAGACTTCCTTAGATTTCGTGCACCAGCTGTTGTTTACAAATATGCACAGACCGCCCCCCCCCTCGTCTTACTGTGCTGTTCTATCCTGCCGGTGCAGCGTGTATCCCGCTAGCTGAAAATCCATGTCGTCATTCAGCCACGATTCCGTGAAGCATAGGATATTACAGTTTTTGATGTCCCGTTGGTAGGATATTCGTGATCGTACCTCGTCTAGTTTATTGTCCAATGATTGCACGTTGGCGAGTAATATTAACGGTAACTGCAGCTTCCCTAGTTGCCTTCTATGGGTCCAGACGAGGCATCCAGCTCTTCTTCCTCTGCATCGCTTCCTTTTACGAATAATTGGGATGTC
The DNA here is from genome assembly GCF_013265735.2 of Oncorhynchus mykiss. Taxonomy (NCBI): domain Eukaryota; kingdom Metazoa; phylum Chordata; class Actinopteri; order Salmoniformes; family Salmonidae; genus Oncorhynchus; species Oncorhynchus mykiss. The sequence goes on from NC_048572.1 coordinate 78,728,981, forward strand.
TGCCCTGTGGGGTGTTTGGAGAATATCGTTTGAGACCTGCTTGTTGTTGTTGTTGTTGTTGAAGGAATCTTTGTCTAATCCGAGGTGAGTGATCGCTGTCCTGATATCCAGAAGCTCTTTTCTTCCGTAAGATACGGTTTCAGAAACATTATGTACAAAATAATTTACAAATATTGTGAAAAAAACACATAATAGCACTATTGGTTAGGAGACCGTAAAACTATTTCCTCCATTTCCGTTATTTCCATCATCCTTAGTTTAGCTAAATGGTATAGCAGTTGTGCGTTCTCAACAGACATTCGGGTGCTGTCGTAAATTCGCTCTGGCTATCTACTCCGATTTCAGAGCACTCTCGTCTGAGTGTACCAGAGCGCAGAATAATGAATTTACGAGTGATCAACACCAGTTGAATATGGCCGGTGTCAGTAAACGTTGGCAAAAACGCGTAATTAAATTGTTGCCAGCAGCACAGTTACAGTCACCAACGCTCTGGATAACATGAAAACTGCCTAACCAGCTCTGCTAGGGCGAGTAAAATGGTCAGAGTGGTCTCATTTTTGTCTGGAAGTAGCTAGCAAGCTAGCCAATGTTAGCTTGGGTGCTTGACTGCCGTTGTAAGGTCAGAACGCTCAAATCAACCCAACTCCTGGGCCAGAGCATCCAGTGTCCACTGCGAGAGCGAAACACCCTGAATTTAACAAACGGACAATCTGACAAGGCTCTGAATTTACGAGTGCACACTGGCACTCCACATTGAATGAACACACCCAATGTCGTAAAATGTCTAACTAGTCATGTGTTATGCTAACTAGCTAGCAAGAGGTTGCATAGCAACAGCATCAACTTCCGGTAGACAGGCGAAGAGCTAGTACGCTCAACTAAAAGCATACTGTTCATTTACAGAATACTAAAATGAACTAATAGTATATAGTATGCAGTATATACTCATAAGTATGTAGTATACAGTATGTTAGTATGGTTATTGGAGCACAGCTCATGTATTGTGTTCTCTACTGTTTCTAGAAAAGTGCAGAAGCGCGGAAACATCCGTTCAGACCCCAGTCTACCTACCTACAGGTTATGGAAATGTTGCATTTTTAGTATTTCTTCAGTAGGTTTCCTGAAGGAGAAAGCCTGCACTTCTATGTCAAAGACAATCAATCAAAAACACTACAGTAAATACTACAGTAATGTCTGCAAAAACATTACTGTAAATACTACAGTATACTACAGTCAGCAAAGATATTACATGAATTACTATGGTATATACTACAGTTTTCTTTTAATACATCATTTATACTATAATTAACTGTAAATACTACAGTATACTACAGTAAAAACACTGCAGTGAATATTATAGTATTTATACCATAGTATACTATAGTCATTTTTTTGTGGAGATCACTTCTGTAGCCGACATGTAAACAATCCTCCATCCACATGCTTCAGGCAACGCAGCTTGGGCTGTGAAAGACCTCTGCTGAGTACTGAGCTACGATACTGTCCAGCCTTTAGGGTGACCAATCCTGCACTAACACACCTGATTAATCCAATGACTCTCGGCTGATTCATTGGATTAGGTGTTTCAATGCTCGGCCATGCACCCACTTCATCTGTCCAGGACCAAGATTGGCTAGTGGCCATCCCCCTGTGCTACAGTGTGAACCCACAGAGACAGACTGACTCCACTCTCATCAGGGGCAGAAGGTTTAAATGACACGTAGTAATATTTGGAGGCATGGAGAATTCCTCCAGCCGAGAGCAGCTTCACTTGACTGACAGTTTCTTTTCTGGGTGTTTTAATAAACATACAGTGGTCCTCAGCTCAGAAACCATAATCCCTAGCAGAGCAGAGTCGTCGGAAAAACTGACAGCACATCATGAGGAGTAGAACGTTTCTGTTGGAATGTACTGACTTGGCCTCTCTGCAATGCATGGTGGAGTGGTAAAATGGATTAGACAGAGAGTTATTAAAGAGACCAGGAAATACAAATGAGAGACAAACTATTACAACTCTTTCAGTACCATTCAGTGGGAAGAGTTCCATTACACTCCAAGTGCAGTTTGACATGGATGCCTAATCCTCCTTCATTTGATTCAAGGTAGGATAAAAAGATTCCATTCACCTGTTCAAGAAGTTCTAGAACACCAATATTCTGATAAGATTGCATTTGTAAAACCAGTCACTCTCTGTTGTAAAATCAGCCACTCTCTGCTGTAAAACCAGTCACTGTCTGCTGTAAAACCAGCTACCTGGCAGGTTGTTCATCTCCCCTGGGAGACACCATTCCTCACCGATGAGACACACCGTGTATCACACAGAGAGCTTTTAGCACCCGTTGCCCGGGGCACGAGAAGAAGGATGAAAGGTAATGGAGAACCGTCTCATTGCAGATCTAATAGAGGTGAAATACAACGAGTAGGATTGGTAACAAAATGTGATCCAATATGATTTACAACTAGGTAATTACATTTCGCTCCTCATAGGAAAGACCTTGAAATGAAATGAAAAGTAGCATTGCCGTAACAGAGGATATTCCCAGACAAACATTATTGTCCTGACATCTCTGACTATGGCCCAAAATCGCATAGAAAAGGTATGTATAAGAGGCAAGAGACTTCAGACCATCTATAGCCCATAAGTCTCCCTCCCCCTTGCTCGGTTCCCCGTAGCGGCCAGTTAGCACTGCACCTCTCAAGGACACAGCCAACGGAGAGAGGGAAGGAGAGAGAGAAGGGGAAAGAGAGAGAGAAGGACAGGGAGAGAGAGAGTGTGTGTGAGAGAGAGAGAGAGAGAGAGGGGGGGGGGAGGTCAGAGAGAGAGAGCGAGAGAAGGACAGGGAGAGAGAGAAAGGACAGGGAGGAAGAGAGAGAGAGAGAGAGAGAGAGAGAGAGAGAGAGAGAGAGAGAGAGAGAGAGAAAAGGTAGAGAGAGGTAGACAGACAGAAAGAGAGAGACCGAGAAGAAGATAGAGATGGAAGGGAAGCACAGAGGGAGTGGGATGAGAGCAACAACGTGTGTGTAAGAGAGAGAGATTGCGTGAGAGAGGCAGGGAAAGGGAGAGAGAGAGATTGGGTGGGAGAGGCAGGGAAAGGGAGAGAGAGAGATTGGGTGGGAGAGGCAGGGAAAGGGAGAGAGAGAGATTGGGTGGGAGAGGCAGGGAAAGGGAGAGAGAGAGATTGGGTGGGAGAGGCAGGGAAAGGGAGAGAGAGAGATTGGGTGGGAGAGGCAGGGAAAGGGAGAGAGGGGGCCATGGTGAGGACATCACCTTCAGGACGACATTGGCAGCAGGTCTGCTGCCTCATCAATTCTGCTGCTGCCCAGAGGGATGTCATATCTCCCACTCCACCTTTCCCTCCTCTTCCACATCTGCCTCCCTCCCTTAACCCCCCTGCTACCTCCAGCCCGCGGCAACGCGGCTCTACCTGGGTGAACACACCCGCTCACTCCGATTGGCTGCTGAGAGGTAGGAACACTCCCCCAGCTCGACAACCACAGAGACTCTGCTTGGAGACAGGAGTCAGGGCTTGTGTTGCTAACGCTGCTGCTAACACCAGGCGACAATACTGCAACACTACTCATTAGCACTAGACTACAGCTTGCTGGCTGGGCTCTGCAGGTATTTACCTGGGATCTACAGAGAAACTATATGGTGTTATACTGCTATACAACAGGTACTATCTGGTACCTATGTCAAATATCAGTTTGTAGTTACTACCAACTAGGTACAACCAAAAGATGCCTAGTGGTTCAATAATAAAATAAAGTAATTCTTACTTTACTTATAAATCACTACATTTTACGATGTCATTGTTACATAGCCTATCATTTGTGAATTATTATGCATAGCAGAAGTAATATGACGGGAAAGAATAGCCTAACAGTAAAGGAATAATGGTAGTTTATTCATTCATTCATTCATTCATTAATTTAGTAGTACTACTAATACGCAGGAAATGAAGCTATAATTTCACTGCACTGTTCAGGCAACATGATCATCACCATAGTTAGAACACAACTGATTGTTGTTTGTTGTATCACTGCAGTAATCAGTATCACCATTAAAGCGCTTTGCCGTCACATTCTGGAAGCAGCCCATTTAAAACTGCCACTCATCTGGGGAGCAAAATACATGCCCAAAGGACATCAATCAAACACTTCAGAGGACAGACACGTTTGTGATGGTTGGAGATATGTCAGGGTGGAGATGTGTCAGGGTGGAGATGTGTCAGGGTTGTGATGTGTCAGGGTGGAGATGTGTCAGCGTGGAGATGTGTCAGGGTTGTGATGTGTCAGGGTGGAGATGTGTCAGGGTTGTGATGTGTCAGGGTGGAGATGTGTCAGCGTGGAGATGTGTCAGCGTGGAGATGTGTCAGGGTGGAGATGTGTCAGGGTTGTGATGTGTCAGGGTGGAAAAGTGTCAGGGTTGTGATGTGTCAGGGTGGAGATGTGTCAGCATTGTGATGTATCAGGGTGGAGATGTGTCAGGGTTGTGATGTGTCAGGGTGGAGATGTGTCAGGGTTGTGATGTGTCAAGGTTGTGATGTTTCAGGGTTGAGATGTGTCAGGGTTGTGATGTATCAGGGTTGTGATGTGTCAGGGTTGTGATGTGTCAGGGTGGAGATGTGTCAGCGTTGTGATGTATCAGGGTGGAGATGTGTCAGGGTTGTGATGTGTCAGGGTTGTGATGTGTCAGGGTGGAGATGAGTCAGGGTGGAGATGTGTCAGGGTTGTGACGTATCAGGGTGGAGATGTGTCAGGGTTGTGATGTATCAGGGTGGAGATGTGTCAGGGTGGAGATGTGTCAGGGTTGTGATGTGTCAGGGTGGAGATGTGTCAGGGTTGTGATGTGTCAGGGTGGAGATGAGTCAGGGTGGAGATGTGTCAGGGTTGTGATGTGTCAGGGTTGTGATGTGTCAGGGTGGAGATGTGTCAGGGTTGTGATGTGTCAGGGTTGTGATGTGTCAGGGTGGAGATGTGTCAGGGTTGTGACGTATCAGGGTGGAGATGTGTCAGGGTGGAGATGTGTCAGGGTTGTGATGTGTCAGGGTGGAGATGAGTCAGGGTGGAGATGTGTCAGGGTGGAGATGTGTCAGGGTGGAGATGTGTCAGGGTGGAGATGAGTCAGGGTGGAGATGTGTCAGGGTTGTGATGTGTCAGGGTGGAGATGAGTCAGGGTGGAGATGTGTCAGGGTTGTGATGTATCAGGGTGGAGATGTGTCAGGGTTGTGATGTATCAGGGTGGAGATGTGTCAGGGTGGAGATGTGTCAGGGTTGTGATGTGTCAGGGTGGAGATGTGTCAGGGTTGTGATGTATCAGGGTGGAGATGTGTCAGGGTTGTGATGTGTCAGGGTGCAGATGTGTCAGGGTTGTGATGTGTCAGGGTGGAGATGTGTCAGGGTTGTGATGTGTCAGGGTGGAGATGTGTCAGCGTTGTGATGTATCAGGGTGGAGATGTGTCAGGGTTGTGATGTGTCAGGGTGGAGATGTGTCAGCGTTGTGATGTGTCAGGGTGGAGATGTGTCAGGGTGGAGATTTGTCAGGGTGGAGATGTGTCAGGGTTGTGATGTGTCAGGGTGGAGATGTGTCAGGGTTGTGATGTGTCAGGGTGGAGATGTGTCAGGGTTGTGATGTGTCAGGGTGGAGATGTGTCAGGGTTGTGATGTGTCAGGGTTGTGATGTGTCAGGGTTGTGATGTGTCAGGGTGGAGATGTGTCAGGGTTGTGACGTATCAGGGTGGAGATGTGTCAGGGTGGAGATGTGTCAGGGTTGTGATGTGTCAGGGTGGAGATGAGTCAGGGTGGAGATGTGTCAGGGTGGAGATGTGTCAGGGTGGAGATGTGTCAGGGTGGAGATGAGTCAGGGTGGAGATGTGTCAGGGTTGTGATGTGTCAGGGTGGAGATGAGTCAGGGTGGAGATGTGTCAGGGTTGTGATGTATCAGGGTGGAGATGTGTCAGGGTTGTGATGTATCAGGGTGGAGATGTGTCAGGGTGGAGATGTGTCAGGGTTGTGATGTGTCAGGGTGGAGATGTGTCAGGGTTGTGATGTATCAGGGTGGAGATGTGTCAGGGTTGTGATGTGTCAGGGTGCAGATGTGTCAGGGTTGTGATGTGTCAGGGTGGAGATGTGTCAGGGTTGTGATGTGTCAGGGTGGAGATGTGTCAGCGTTGTGATGTATCAGGGTGGAGATGTGTCAGGGTTGTGATGTGTCAGGGTGGAGATGTGTCAGCGTTGTGATGTGTCAGGGTGGAGATGTGTCAGGGTGGAGATTTGTCAGGGTGGAGATGTGTCAGGGTTGTGATGTGTCAGGGTGGAGATGTGTCAGGGTTGTGATGTGTCAGGGTGGAGATGTGTCAGGGTTGTGATGTGTCAGGGTGGAGATGTGTCAGGGTTGTGATGTGTCAGGGTTGTGATGTGTCAGGGTTGTGATGTGTCAGGGTGGAGATGTGTCAGCGTGGAGATGTGTCAGCGTGGAGATGTGTCAGGGTGGAGAAGTGTCAGGGTTGTGATGTGTCAGGGTGGAAAAGTGTCAGGGTTGTGATGTGTCAGGGTGGAGATGTGTCAGGGTGGAGATGTGTCAGCATTGTGATGTGTCAGGGTGGAGATGTGTCAGGGTTGTGATGTGTCAGGGTGGAGATGTGTCAGGGTTGTGATGTGTCAGGGTGGAGATGTGTCAGGGTTGTGATGTGTCAGGGTGGAGATGTGTCAGGGTTGTGATGTTTCAGGGTTGAGATGTGTCAGGGTTGTGATGTATCAGGGTTGTGATGTGTCAGGGTTGTGATGTGTCAGGGTTGTGATGTGTCAGCGTTGTGATGTATCAGGGTGGAGATGTGTCAGGGTTGTGATGTTTCAGGGTGGAGATGTGTCAGGGTTGTGATGTGTCAGGGTGGAGATGTGTCAGGGTGGAGATTTGTCAGGGTGGAGATGTGTCAGGGTTGTGATGTGTCAGGGTGGAGATGTGTCAGGGTGGAGATGTGTCAGGGTTGTGATGTATCAGGGTGGAGATGTGTCAGGGTGGAGATGTGTCAGGGTGGAGATGTGTCAGGGTTGTGATGTGTCAGGGTGGAGATGTGTCAGGGTGGAGATGTGTCAGGGTGGAGATGTGTCAGGGTGGAGATTTGTCAGGGTGGAGATGTTTCAGCGTTGTGATGTATCAGGGTGGAGATGTGTCAGGGTTGTGATGTATCAGGGTTGTGATGTGTCAGCGTGGAGATGTGTCAGGGTGGAGATGTGTCAGGGTGGAGAAGTGTCAGTGTTGTGATGTGTCAGGGTGGAGATGTGTCAGGGTTGTGATGTGTCAGGGTGGAGATGAGTCAGGGTGGAGATGTGTCAGGGTGGAGATGTGTCAGGGTTGTGATGTGTCAGGGTGGAGATGAGTCAGGGTGGAGATGTGTCAGGGTTGTGATGTGTCAGGGTTGTGATGTATCAGGGTGGAGATGTGTCAGGGTGGAGATGTGTCAGGGTGGAGATGTGTCAGGGTTGTGATGTGTCAGGGTGGAGATGTGTCAGGGTGGAGATGTGTCAGAGTGGAGATGTGTCTGGATGGCTTTGATTATGCACGTATGACTGTAAGTCTTTTTGGATAAAAGTGCCTGCTAAATGGCATCCATTATTATTATATTAACACTACTACAATGGCTAGCTAGCTAGATTCCTAGTCATTTTATTTTACAGATTGTTTTATCACCAATTACTTGATAATATAACACCCATAATCGCCTAACTTCATAATATAATTTTATAATCATGTCATTTAATAGTAATTTAATGTGTCAAAATTACTCTATAGTCATGTAGCAGGGATCCAGAGGTGTGGGTCCATTTTCTTTCCCTGGGGGACAGAGTTTTTCCTGATTTGGTAACATAACCAGGTATAAATCCAGACCATATCGGGTGTGACAGTGAATAATCAGTTGGAAAAAGGCTTTATTTTGTATGGGCTATGATGGGACCAAAGTTTTTCTAATCAGGTCACATGGTTTAAAAAAGAACTCCTGGAAAAACTCCTGGGCCTAGTTTAGCAACCTTGTTCATATAATATATGATCTATTTTAAAATTAGACTAACCTGTGAGGGGTGTTTACACAGACAACACCTGTACAATAGAATTCAAAGGGCTGAGCTTGCTTTATGCAGGTTTGTATCGTGTAGGCCTATGCAACTATAATTAAAAGAGTACCTCTGTCATCACTAGCGTTGTGTTGTTAATTTCAGGTAGGCTAATCATTTTGGATTGAAAAGGTCAAGGTAGCCTAGCCAACGTAACCAAATTTGATCATATTAACATTTTCAGAAAATATATTTATGTATTTATAATCATTTACACAAATAAATGGGTTATAAATGCATAACATTAACAAGATTCCTTTGTTTACCCTCCCCAGAGATGACAGGGCACCCTGGCTGTAGCATATGAAGCTGTGGTTGTTATCCGTAGCCAACAGTTGATCTGTCTGAAAAATCATCTCATTTTCATCCCATACAGCATGTCAGATTGATAACGTTAAGGTGGAGGCTGCTGCAACATTTCTGTGAAGAGTTTTTGTTTGTGTCTGTTGGGAGTGAGGTGTTATCACACTTGCTAAATAAATACTGGAGGAAAGTGGAGAGCGCTCTTTGTGCATTACTAGACGACTTGCCTTGTGCCGGCCCGCACAACCTGTGATTTCTGTGAATCTGATTGGTCAAGACACACACAAGAACCTACTCCGACATGAACGACAGATACATTATTGTATGTGAGTTGACAAATCATAAAGCAAAACAGTCAAAAAAAATGAAAATGTTAACACTTTTGCATCAATATTCTCATTAAGCTAAATCAAAAATGGTGGGGAGCTGCGGGCTGTGTGTTCAGAAGAAAATTGACCAAAAATACAAACACAAAAATTGGGGAAATTATACCACCAACCTAAAGGAACTTTGGAGACTGGAAGAGGCATTTTCCCTGCACAGGTAGCTGTGCCTGGTACTGCCTCATCATTTTTAACACTTGATAACACTTCATTTAGTCTACATCATCATCAATATTGAGTCTGGTTGGCTGATACTCGCATCAGAGAGACACAGAAAGGCATAGAGAGGTAAATCACAATCAGTAAAAGAACTCAAGCTAGCTAATCAGCAGATTTACATAAACATCAATGATCAGCTGATACCCTACCCTCTGCTCCTGATGTCACTGTCTTTAGGAGGCACTGGAACTAGCTTGCTTACAATTTGTGATGATGATTGAATGTGTTGTTGCAGAAATAAATAGGCCTATGTTCAAAATTACTTTTATTTTGAGCACATGCCCCCTGAAAGGTCTGTGCATGGACCTGGTTAGGTTGTTGCAGGAAAGAGGGAGAGCGAGAGAGAGAGAGAGAGAGGGGGAGGGAGGGAAAGAGGAGAGAGAGAGGATAGAGAGAGAGCGAGAGAGAGCAGAGGTCAGGATCAGAGCTCCTGCATTTTACAGCATTTTCTTTAAAAAAGATAGATTAGGAGTTAGATAAACTTGGATTTTTTGTCAGGAACACATACTGGATTCTACCCTCTTCAACATAACCCCTACTTCAAATCAAAACTTAAAACCTACAACCTGATTTTGGACGGAATTACGGAATCACCTGGAAAGTTCACAACTACCAAGGATTTATTACCCTATACAGCAAATTCTCTGGAAAACAACAGAAACCTGAAAACACCATCCAACCTGGAACTGAGTGAGTAATGTTTAGTCTGAAACTATATTTTATTTCCAAAAGCCAAGAAGAAAAATACACAACATTACTTTATAAGGACTGAATTCTAACATAATTCTACCAAGCTTGATACAGCTTCAACTAGCACTGACGTGTCAAGTGAGAGGTGTCAAAGCCCATTAGCCCAACAATGGCAGGAGAGTCACACAGTCTACCCCAACCAAATGGAGAGGCCTTAGAAGCTCCCTCCCGCTGTTCAGAGGTAATTAAAATACAGTACCCTGCATGTAAAGAATGATAAGGCAAGAAAATATTACAAAATTAAGCTCCTTATGGAAAATCAAGAGACACTTTTTGCTGACTATTACAAAAATGGGAACATCAGCAACCTTATCTTCCACACAAACCATCCCCTGGCATGGCACAGTGCTATATTAGCACACTACCCCTTTGTTAAGAGAGGGGGGGTTAACGAGGGGTGGAAACTCAGAATACTTGATAACGAGGACTCTGAGTTAAGTAATATAAATATCTATAAATCCGGAACAGTAATGGTACAGAGTAACCACAAACAGTTTCAGCTGGACTTTCACCTAATCAAAGAATTAGCCCAGCAGGAGAAGCTCTCCCTTGATAAAGATACCCCCACACCGAGCGGGTCAGACCAGACCTCTTCATTATGTAACCCCACAGATGAGCAACCCCCAGCGGAGAGTCAACCTCCCAGCACAGATTACCACTCCCTCATTGAAATGAAGGACAAATTCACCCAGCTGGAGGTAAGGCAGGTGGAGCTGGAACAGCAGGTGATTACACTTCAGTCAGCACAGACCCAGACAACAGTCCAGCACAACAACAGCCCCTTAACCAGACCTGGAGAGCTGGAGGTGGACAGAGACATATCTGCACTTTGGACAGTGGTGAGACAAATACAACAGGAGAAAGAGGAGCAGAACAGAGCACTAGAGGAGAGTATCAGACTGCTGGTGGAGGAGAGGTTGAGGGGGATGGAGGAGAGGGTGAGGGGGATGGAGGAGAAGTTGAGGGGGACGGCGTGTGACAGAGAACAACCCACTAGAGAGGTGGCCACCCCCACAGAGAAAGCAGCAGAACAGCCCACCTCAGCACCCAACAAAAGTCTCGACACCACAGCAGAACAGTCCACACCAGACCCTGACCATAGAGTCGACACCACAGCAGAACAGTCCACACCAGACCCTGACCATAGAGTCGACATCACAGCAGAACAGACAAATGAAGAACCCCAAGCGCAGAGGCTCTCACCCCCTCTGAGCACCCCCCTTGTCAGCCACCCTGATAGCCCTTTTGACAACCCCCCCACACCCACTGAGGACAAACACAAGACACAGATTGTACTACTTATGGACTCAAATGGGAAATATATAGAAGAAAAAGTGTGTCTAAACTCTGGTGTCAAAACACCCAGCGCGCCCTAGACCTTCTGTCTGAGGCCAAACTAGGCTCACCCAGCCACATAATAATACACACAGGCACAAACGACCTGAGAGCACAGCAGGAAAGAGTGGCCACAGCACTGAAGGGAGTGATTGAAAAGGCTTCTTCTACTTTCCCCAACGCACAAGTGGTTATCTCCACCCTGCTACCACGAAAAGACTTCCACCCTGCCACAATACAGCGGGTAAATGCAAGTATTTCCCGTGACTGTGCCTCAAAACCAAACGTTTTCCTGGCCCACCACTCCACCCTGGACTTGAACAGCCTCTATGACCAGGTCCACCTCTACAAGGCAGCAGTGCCCACCTTTGCCCGAACTCTAAAGGACATCGCTCTCAAACGTATCCCCAACACTTCACACAGGAGCAACAGATCAATAGACACCCCACCCAGACCAGCGAGACACCCTCCCAGATCTGCAGGACCCCCCCTGGACCTACACATAGAGGACCCACGCCAAGAGGAATTACATCCAGACCACAGTACACCCAGACACATCCACACCCCAACCAATCAACACCCCCCCCCACGTCAACCATGCCCACACCCCATTTAGGCCCCCTCAGATCAGACCTATGCCACTCCTGCCCACCCCATGCACCCCACCCCCGCAAAGAGGGCCTCAACATGGAAGCCACACATTCGCCCAGGTAGTGAGTGGGCAAACAGTCCCAACCCCCACTCTCACACTCGCCCAAGCCAATGGCATGTACCAGATGCTCAGCAGGCTCTGCTCACACTTACTGGCCTGAGGCCAAACCACGACCAACAACATTGGACACTCTATGGAACAAAAAGCCTTCACTATATTATCCTGGAATATCCAAGGCCTGAGGTCATCTGCCTTTGGCCTAAAGAGCAGAAACCCGGACTTCACCAAAGAAATCGGTAATACAGACATTGTCATCCTGCAAGAAACCTGGTATAGAGGAGACGGACCCACTGGTTGCCCTCTAGGTTACAGAGAGCTGGTAGTCCAATCCACCAAACTACCAGGTGTGAAACAGGGAAGGGACTCAGGGGGTATGCTAATTTGGTATAGAGCAGACCTAACTCACTCCATTAAATTAATCAAAACAGGAACATTCTAAATTTGGCTAGAAATTCAAAAGGAAAAATGTCCTCCTGTGTGCTACCTATATCCCCCCACTAGAATCCCCATATTTTAATGAAGACAACTTCTCCATCCTGGAGGGGGAAATCAATCATTTCCAGGCCCAGGGACATGTACTGGTCTGTGGCGACCTAAATGCCAGAACCGGACAAGAACCTGACACCCTCAGCACACAGGGGGACAAACACCTGCCTGGAGGTGACAGCATTCCCTCACATCACATATCACATATTCCACGGTAGTTATTGGGGTCAAATTTGTCTCCACTTTTGTGGATTGGGGTGATCAGTCCTTGTCAACAGTAACCTTGGGAAAATCCTCTGCATTACTATTAACAGCAGACTCGTACATTTCCTCAATGAAAACAATGTACTGAGCAAATGTCAAATTGGCTTTTTACCAAATTACTGTACAACAGACCATGTATTCACCCTGCACACCCTAATTGACAACCAAACAAACCAAAACAAAGGCAAAGTCTTCTCATGCTTTGTTGATTTCAAAAAAGCCTTCGACTCAATCTGGCATGAGGGTCTGCTATACAAACTGATGGAAAGTGGTGTTGGGGGTAAAACATACGACATTATAAAATCCATGTACACAAACAACAAGTGTGCGGTTAAAATTGGCAAAAAACACACACATTTCTTCACACAGGGTCGTGGGGTTAGACATTGATGCAGCTTAAGCCCCACCCTTTTCAACATATATATCAACGAATTGGCGCGGGCACTAGAAAAGTCTGCAGCACCCGGCCTCCCCCTGCTAGAATCCGAAGTCAAATGTCTGCTGTTTGCCGATGATCTGGTGCTTCTGTCACCAACCAAGGAGGGCCTACAGCAGCACCTAGATCTTATGCACAGATTCTGTCAGACCTGGGCCCTGACAGTAAATCTCAGTAAGACCAAAATAATGGTGTTCCAAAAAAGGTCCAGTCACCAGGACCACAAATACAAATTCCATATAGACACTGTTGCCCTAGAGCACACAAAAAACTATACATACCTTGGCCTAAACATCAGCGCCATAGGTAACTTCCACAAAGCTGTGAACGATCTGAGAGACAAGGCAAGAAGGGCATTCTATGCCATCAAAAGAAACATAAATTTCAACATACCAATTAGGATTTGGCTAAAAATACTTGAATCAGTCATAGAGCCCATTGCTCTTTATGGTTGTGAGGTCTGGGGTCCGCTCACCAACCAAGACTTCACAAAATGGGACAAACACCAAATTGAGACTCTGCACGCAGAATTCTGCAAAAATATCCTCCGTGTACAACGTAGAACACCAAATAATGCATGCAGAGCAGAATTAAGCCGATACCCACTAATTATCAAAATCCAGAAAAGAGACGTTAAATTCTACAACCACCTAAAAGGAAGCGATTCACAAACCTTCCATAACAAAGCCATCACCTACAGAGAGATGAACATGGAGAAGAGTCCCCTAAGCAAGCTGGTCCTGGGGCTCTGTTCACAAACACAATCACACCCTACAGAGCCCCAGGACAACAGCACAATTAGACCCAACCAAATCATGAGAAAACAAAAAGATAATTACTTGACACATTGGAAAGAATTAACAAAAAAACAGAGCAAACTAGAATGCTATTTGGCCCTAAACAGAGAGTACACACAATACCTGACCACTGTGACTGACCCAAAATTAAGGAAAGCTTTGACTATGTACAGACTCAGTGAGCATAGCCTTGCTATTGAGAAAGGCCGCCGTAGGCAGACATGGCTCTCAAGAGAAGACAGGCTATTTGCTCACTGCCCACAAAATGAGGTGGAAACTGAGCTGCACTTCCTAACCTCCTGCCCAATGTATGACCATATTAGAGAGACATATTTCCCTCAGATTACACAGATCCACAAAGAATTCGAAAGCAAATCCAATTTTGAAAAACTCCCATATCTACTGGGTGAAATTCCACAGTGTGCCATCACAGCAGCAAGATTTGTGACCTGTTGCCACGAGAAAAGGGCAACCAGTGAAGAACACACACCACTGTAAATACAACCCATATTTATGCTTATTTATTTTATCTTGTGTCCTTTAACCATTTGTACATTGTTAAAACACTGTATATATATATATATAATATGACATTTGTAATGTCTTTACTGTTTTGAAACCTCTGTATGTGTAATGTTTACTGTTAATTTTGGTTGTTTTTCACTTTATATATTCACTTTGTATGTTGTCTACCTCACTTGCTTTGGCAATGTTAACACATGTTTCCCGTGCCAATAAAGCCCTTGAATTGAATTGAATTGAATTGAGAGAGAGAGAGAGAGAGAGAGAGAGAGAGAGAGAGAGGGAAAGAGGGGGAAAGAGGAGAGAGAGAGAGAGAGAGAGAGAGAGAGAGAGAGAGAGCGAGAGAGGGGGGGGGGGGGGGAGGGAAAGAGGAGAGAGAGAGAGAGAGAGAGAGAGAGAGAGAGAGGGGGAGGGAGGGAAAGAGGAAAGAGGAGAGAGAGAGAGAGAGTGAGAGAGAGAGAGAGAGGGAAAGAGAAGAGAGAGAGAGAGAGAGAGAGAGAGAGAGAGAGAGAGAGAGAGAGGGAGAGATTGCAGAGACTCATTAGGAGGAGTCCAGCGATTAGACAAGAGTTAGGGTAGACAGTAAAGGATGGAGGGAGAGAGAGGGATGGAAGGAGAGAGAGGGATGGAGGGAGAGAAGGATGAAGGCAGAGAGAGAGAGGGATGGAGGGAGAGAAGGATGAAGGCAGAGAGAGAGGGGTGGAGGGAGAGAAGGATGAAGACAGAGAGAGAGGGATGGAGGGAGGGAGAGAAGGACAAAGACAAAGGGAGAGAGGGATGAGGGAGAGAAGGACGAAGGCAGAGAGAGAGGGATGGAGGGAGGGAGAGAAGGACGAAGACAAAGGGAGAGAGGGATGAGGGAGAGAAGGACAAATACAAAGGGAGAGAGGGATGGAGGGAGAGTAGGATGAAGACAAAGGGAGAGAGGGATGGAGGGAGAGAAGGATGAAGACAGGGAGAGAGGGATGGAGGGAGAGAAGGATGAAGACAAAGGGAGAGAGGGACGGAGGAAGAGAAGGAGGAAGACAGAGGGAGAGAGGGATGGAGGGAGAGAATGATGAAGACAGAGGGAGAGAGGTATGGAGGGAGAGAAGGATGAAAACTTAGGGAGAGAGGGATGGAGGGAGAGAAGGATGAAGACAGAGGGAGAGAGGGATGGAGGGAGAGAATGATGAAGACAGAGGGAGAGAGGTATGGAGGGAGAGAAGGATGAAGACAGAGGGAGAGAGGTATGGAGGGAGAGAAGAATGAAGACAGAGGGAGAGAGGTATGGAGGGAGAGAAGGATGAAGACAGAGGGAGAGAGGTATGGAGGGAGAGAAGAATGAAGACAGAGGGAGAGAGGTATGGAGGGAGAGAAGGATGAAGACAGAGGGAGAGAGGGATGGAGGGAGAGAAGGATGAAGACAGAGGGAGAGAGGGATGGAGGGAGAGAAGGATGAAGACAGCGGGAGAGAGGGATGGAGGGAGAGAAGGATGAAGACAGAGGGAGAGAGGTATGGAGGGAGAGAATGATGAAGACAGAGGGAGAGAGGGATGGAGGGAGAGAAGGATGAAGACAGAGGGAGAGAGGGATGGAGGGAGAGAAGGATGAAGACAGAGGGAGAGAGGTATGGAGGGAGAGAAGGATGAAGACAGAGGGAGAGAGGTATGGAGGGAGAGAAGGATGAAGACAGAGGGAGAGAGGGATGAGGGAGAGAAGGATGAAGACAGAGGGAGAGAGGGATGGAGGGAGAGAAGGATGAAGACAGAGGGAGAGAGGGATGGAGGGAGAGAAGGATGAAGGCAGAGAGAGAGAGAGGGGTGGAGGGAGAGAAGGATGAAGACAGAGAGAGAGAGGGATGGAGGGAGGGAGAGAAGGACAAAGACAAAGGGAGAGAGGGATGAGGGAGAGAAGGACGAAGGCAGAGAGAGAGGGATGGAGGGAGGGAGAGAAGGACGAAGACAAAGGGAGAGAGGGATGAGGGAGAGAGAGGGATGGAGGGAGAGAAGGATGAAGGCAGAGAGAGAGAGGGATGGAGGGAGAGAAGGATGAAGGCAGAGAGAGAGATGGGTGGAGGGAGAGAAGGATGAAGACAGAGAGAGAGAGGGATGGAGGGAGGGAGAGAAGGACAAAGACAAAGGGAGAGAGGGATGAGGGAGAGAAGGACGAAGGCAGAGAGAGAGGGATGGAGGGAGGGAGAGAAGGACGAAGACAAAGGGAGAGAGGGATGAGGGAGAGAAGGACAAAGACAAAGGGAGAGAGGGATGAGGGAGAGAAGGACGAAAAAACAAAGGGAGAGAGGGATGGAGGGAGAGTAGGATGAAGACAAAGGGAGAGAGGGATGGAGGGAGAGAAGGATGAAGACAGGGAGAGAGGGATGGAGGGAGAGAAGGATGAAGACAGAGGGAGAGAGGGATGGAGGGAGAGAATGATGAAGACAGAGGGAGAGAGGTATGGAGGGAGAGAAGGATGAAAACTTAGGGAGAGAGGGATGGAGGGAGAGAAGGATGAAGACAGAGGGAGAGAGGGATGGAGGGAGAGAATGATGAAGACAGAGGGAGAGAGGTATGGAGGGAGAGAAGGATGAAGACAGAGGGAGAGAGGTATGGAGGGAGAGAAGAATGAAGACAGAGGGAGAGAGGTATGGAGGGAGAGAAGGATGAAGACAGAGGGAGAGAGGTATGGAGGGAGAGAAGGATGAAGACAGAGGGAGAGAGGGATGGAGGGAGAGAAGGATGAAGACAGAGGGAGAGAGGGATGGAGGGAGAGAAGGATGAAGACAGCGGCAGAGAGGGATGGAGGGAGAGAAGGATGAAGACAGAGGGAGAGAGGTATGGAGGGAGAGAATGATGAAGACAGAGGGAGAGAGGGATGGAGGGAGAGAAGGATGAAGACAGAGGGAGAGAGGGATGGAGGGAGAGAAGGATGAAGACAGAGGGAGAGAGGGATGGAGGGAGAGAAGGATGAAGACAGAGGGAGAGAGGTATGGAGGGAGAGAAGGATGAAGACAGAGGGAGAGAGGTATGGAGGGAGAGAAGGATGAAGACAGAGGGAGAGAGGGATGAGGGGGAGAAGGATGAAGACAGAGGGAGAGAGGGATGAGGGGGAGAAGGATGAAGACAGAGGGAGAGAGGGATGAGGGAGAGAAGGATGAAGACAGAGGGAGAGAGGGATGGAGGGAGAGAAGGATGAAGACAGAGGGAGAGAGGGATGGAGGGAGAGAAGGATGAAGACAGAGGGAGAGAGGGATGGAGGGAGAGAAGGATGAAGACAGCGGGAGAGAGGGATGGAGGGAGAGAAGGATGAAGACAGAGGGAGAGAGGGATGGAGGGAGAGAAGGATGAAGACAGAGGGAGAGAGGTATGGAGGGAGAGAAGGATGAAGACAGAGGGAGAGAGGGATGGAGGGAGAGAAGGATGAAGACAGAGGGAGAGAGGTATGGAGGGAGAGAAGGATGAAGACAGAGGGAGAGAGGGATGGAGGGAGAGAAGGATGAAGACAGAGGGAGAGAGGTATGGAGGGAGAGAAGGATGAAGACAGAGGGAGAGAGGGATGGAGGGAGAGAAGGATGAAGACAGAGGGAAAGAGGGATGAGGGGGAGAAGGATGAAGACAGAGGGAGAGAGGGATGAGGGGGAGAAGGATGAAGACAGAGGGAGAGAGGGATGGAGGGAGAGAAGGATGAAGACAGAGGGAGAGAGGGATGGAGGGAGAGAAGGATGAAGACAGCGGGAGAGAGGGATGGAGGGAGAGAAGGATGAAGACAGAGGGAGAGAGGGATGTAGGGAGAGAAGGATGAAGACAGAGGGAAAGAGGGATGAGGGAGATAAGGATGAAGACAGAGGGAGAGACAGAGGAATAAAGGGATAAAGTATTTTTACCTTCTCCTGGTACTGTCGTCGGGACGAGTCCAGGGACTGGATGAGTGCGGTGGCATGGCCTATGAACACAGCGTAGCAGGTGGCCCCTACGATCATGCTGAGCATGGTGAGCCAGATATCAGACAGGCTCTCCGGGGCCTGCCGACCGTAGCCGATACACAACATGTGGCTCATTGCCTTGAACACTGCAAATGAATACAGCTCAGACCATGTGTCATTCTGCAAAGAGAAAAATGAAAGAGAAAATTAATTTAAATATGTATGAAAGACAGAGGAAAACACATTTGGGGAGGAGAGGAGAATAAACGAAAAGAGGAAAGTCTTGAAAGTTTTTGAGTTGGTGACTCAAAGTAAGAGACAAAAACTGAGAAGAAGTGATAGACAGAGGAGATTAGAGATAGAGAGAAGAGGATAGAGATAGACAGAGGAGAGTAGAGATAGAGAGAAGAGGATAGAGATAGACAGAGGAGAGTAGAGATAGAGAGAAGAGGATAGAGATAGACAGAGGAGAGTAGAGATAGAGAGAAGAGGATAGAGATAGAGAGGAGAGTAGAGATTGACAGAGGAGAGTAGAGATAGAGAGAAGAGGATAGAGATAGACAGAGGAGAGTAGAGATAGAGAGAAGAGGTTAGAGATAGAGAGGAGAGTAGTGATAGAGAGAAGAGGATAGAGGGAGATAGAGAGGAGAGTAGAGATAGAGAGAAGAGGATAGACAGAGGAGAGTAGAGATAGAGAGGAGAGTAGAGATAGACAGAGGAGAGGAGAGATAGAGAGAAGAGGATAGAGATAGAGAGGAGAGTAGAGATAGAGAACTGAGTAACATTAAGAAATGCTATAGATGGAAGGAATGCAGTTTGGAAACCTACCAAAAAACAATTAGGCAACAACAAATTCAATCCCTTTTAGACAATTTCCTGGGTAAAACGTTCCGCTGTAATAGTGAAGGTGTAAACTTGGCAGTAGAAAATCTTAACAGTATATTTGACCTCTCAGCTTCCCTATCAAATCTAAAAATCTCAAATAGAAAACCGAAGAAAATTAACAATAATGACAAATGGTTTGATGAAGAATGCAAAAATCTAAGAAAGAAATTGAGAAACCTGTCCAACCAAAAACATAGAGACCCGGAAAACCTGAGTCTACGCCTTCACTATGGTGAATCACTAAAACAATACAGAAATACACTACGGAAAAAGAAGGAACAGCATGTCAGAAATCAGCTCAATGCAATTGAAGAATCCATAGACTCTAACCACTTCTGGGAAAATTGGAAAACACTAAACAAACAACAACAAGAAGAATTATCTATCCAAAATGGAGATGTATGGGTAAACCACTTCTCCAATCTCTTTGGCTCTATAACAAAGAATAAAGAGCAAAAACATATACATGATCAAATACAGATCTTAGAATCATCTATTAAAGACTACCAGAACCCACTGGATTATCCAATTACATTGAATGAGTTACAGGACAAAATAAAAACCCTCCAACCCAAAAAGGCCTGTGGTGTTGATGGTATCCTCAATGAAATGATCAAATATACAGACAACAAATTCCAATTGGCTATACTAAAACTCTTTAACATCATACTTAGCTCTGGCATCTTCCCCAATATTTGGAACCAAGGACTGATCACCCCAATCCACAAAAGTGGAGACAAATTTGACCCCAATAACTACCGTGGAATATGTGTCAACAGTAACCTTGGGAAAATCCTCTGCATTATTATTAACAGCAGACTCGTACATTTCCTCAATGAAAACAATGTACTGAGCAAATGTCAAATTGGCTTTTTACCAAATTACCGTACAACAGACCATGTATTCACCCTGCACACCCTAATTGACAACCAAACAAACCAAAACAAAGGCAAAGTCTTCTCATGCTTTGTTGATTTCAAAAAAGCCTTCGACTCAATCTGGCATGAGGGTCTGCTATACAAACTGATGGAAAGTGGTGTTGGGGGTAAAACATACGACATTATAAAATCCATGTACACAAACAACAAGTGTGCGGTTAAAATTGGCAAAAAACACACACATTTCTTCACACAGGGTCGTGGGGTTAGACAGGGATGCAGTTTAAGCCCCACCCTCTTCAACATATATATCAACGAATTGGCGCGGGCACTAGAAAAGTCTGCAGCACCCGGCCTCCCCCTGCTAGAATCCGAAGTCAAATGTCTGCTGTTTGCCGATGATCTGGTGCTTCTGTCACCAACCAAGGAGGGCCTACAGCAGCACCTAGATCTTATGCACAGATTCTGTCAGACCTGGGCCCTGACAGTAAATCTCAGTAAGACCAAAATAATGGTGTTCCAAAAAAGGTCCAGTCACCAGGACCACAAATACAAATTCAATCTAGACACTGTTGCCCTAGAGCACACAAAAAACTATACATACCTTGGCCTAAACATCAGCGCCACAGGTAACTTCCACAAAGCTGTGAACGATCTGAGAGACAAGGCAAGAAGGGCATTCTATGCCATCAAAAGAAACATAAATTTCAACATACCAATTAGGATTTGGCTAAAAATACTTGAATCAGTCATAGAGCCCATTGCCCTTTATGGTTGTGAGGTCTGGGGTCCGCTCACCAACCAAGACTTCACAAAATGGGACAAACACCAAATTGAGACTCTGCACGCAGAATTCTGCAAAAATATCCTCCGTGTACAACGTAGAACACCAAATAATGCATGCAGAGCAGAATTAGGCCGATACCCACTAATTATCAAAATCCAGAAAAGAGCCGTTAAATTCTACAACCACCTAAAAGGAAGTGATTCACAAACCTTCCATAACAAAGCCATCACCTACAGAGAGATGAACCTGGAGAAGAGTCCCCTAAGCAAGCTGGTCCTGGGGCTCTGTTCACAAACACAAACACACCCTACAGAGCCCCAGGACAACAGCACAATTAGACCCAACCAAATCATGAGAAAACAAAAAGATAATTACTTGACACATTGGAAAGAATTAACAAAAAAACAGAGCAAACTAGAATGCTATTTGGCCCTAAACAGAGAGTACACAGCGGCAGAATACCTGACCACTGTGACTGACCCAAAATTAAGGAAAGCTTTGACTATGTACAGACTCAGTGAGCATAGCCTTGCTATTGAGAAAGGCCGCCGTAGGCAGACATGGCTCTCAAGAGAAGACAGGCTATGTGCTCACTGCCCACAAAATGAGGTGGAAACTGAGCTGCACTTCCTAACCTCCTGCCCAATGTATGACCATATTAGAGAGACATATTTCCCTCAGATTACACAGATCCACAAAGAATTCGAAAACAAATCCAAATTTGAAAAACTCCCATATCTACTGGGTGAAATTCCACAGTGTGCCATCACAGCAGCAAGATTTGTGACCTGTTGCCACGAGAAAAGGGCAACCAGTGAAGAACACACACCATTGTAAATACAACCCATATTTATGCTTATTTATTTTATCTTGTGTCCTTTAACCATTTGTACATTGTTAAAACACTGTATATATATATATAATATGACATTTGTAATGTCTTTACTGTTTTGAAACCTCTGTATGTGTAATGTTTACTGTTAATTTTTGTTGTTTTTCACTTTATATTTTCACTTTGTATGTTGTCTACCTCACTTGCTTTGGCAATGTTAACACATGTTTCCCATGCCAATAAAGCCCTTGAATTGAATTGAATTGAATTGAATTGATAGACAGAGAAGAGGATAGAGATAGAGAGGAGAGTAGAGACAGAGAGAGAGAGGAGGATAGAGATAGACAGAGGAGAGTAGAGATAGAGAGAAGAGGATAGAGGGAGATAGAGAGGAGAGTAGAGATAGAGAGGAGGATAGAGATAGACAGAGGATAGTAGAGATAGAGAGAAGAGGATAGAGGGTATAGAGAGGAGAGTAGAGATAGAGAGAAGAGGATAGAGATAGACAGAGGAGAGTAGAGATAGAGAGAAGAGGATAGAGATAGACAGAGGAGAGTAGAGATAGAGAGAAGAGGATAGAGATAGAGAGGAGAGTAGAGATTGACAGAGGAGAGTAGAGATAGAGAGAAGAGGATAGAGATAGACAGAGGAGAGTAGAGATAGAGAGAAGAGGTTAGAGATAGAGAGGAGAGTAGTGATAGAGAGAAGAGGATAGAGGGAGATAGAGAGGAGAGTAGAGATAGAGAGAAGAGGATAGACAGAGGAGAGTAGAGATAGAGAGGAGAGTAGAGATAGACAGAGGAGAGGAGAGATAGAGAGAAGAGGATAGAGATAGAGAGGAGAGTAGAGATAGAGAACTGAGTAACATTAAGAAATGCTATAGATGGAAGGAATGCAGTTTGGAAACCTACCAAAAAACAATTAGGCAACAACAAATTCAATCCCTTTTAGACAATTTCCTGGGTAAAACGTTCCGCTGTAATAGTGAAGGTGTAAACTTGGCAGTAGAAAATCTTAACAGTATATTTGACCTCTCAGCTTCCCTATCAAATCTAAAAATCTCAAATAGAAAACCGAAGAAAATTAACAATAATGACAAATGGTTTGATGAAGAATGCAAAAATCTAAGAAAGAAATTGAGAAACCTGTCCAACCAAAAACATAGAGACCCGGAAAACCTGAGTCTACGCCTTCACTATGGTGAATCACTAAAACAATACAGAAATACACTACGGAAAAAGAAGGAACAGCATGTCAGAAATCAGCTCAATGCAATTGAAGAATCCATAGACTCTAACCACTTCTGGGAAAATTGGAAAACACTAAACAAACAACAACAAGAAGAATTATCTATCCAAAATGGAGATGTATGGGTAAACCACTTCTCCAATCTCTTTGGCTCTATAACAAAGAATAAAGAGCAAAAACATATACATGATCAAATACAGATCTTAGAATCATCTATTAAAGACTACCAGAACCCACTGGATTATCCAATTACATTGAATGAGTTACAGGACAAAATAAAAACCCTCCAACCCAAAAAGGCCTGTGGTGTTGATGGTATCCTCAATGAAATTATCAAATATACAGACAACAAATTCCAATTGGCTATACTAAAACTCTTTAACATCATACTTAGCTCTGGCATCTTCCCCAATATTTGGAACCAAGGACTGATCACCCCAATCCACAAAAGTGGAGACAAATTTGACCCCAATAACTACCGTGGAATATGTGTCAACAGTAACCTTGGGAAAATCCTCTGCATTATTATTAACAGCAGACTCGTACATTTCCTCAATGAAAACAATGTACTGAGCAAATGTCAAATTGGCTTTTTACCAAATTACCGTACAACAGACCATGTATTCACCCTGCACACCCTAATTGACAACCAAACAAACCAAAACAAAGGCAAAGTCTTCTCATGCTTTGTTGATTTCAAAAAAGCCTTCGACTCAATCTGGCATGAGGGTCTGCTATACAAACTGATGGAAAGTGGTGTTGGGGGTAAAACATACGACATTATAAAATCCATGTACACAAACAACAAGTGTGCGGTTAAAATTGGCAAAAAACACACACATTTCTTCACACAGGGTCGTGGGGTTAGACAGGGATGCAGTTTAAGCCCCACCCTCTTCAACATATATATCAACGAATTGGCGCGGGCACTAGAAAAGTCTGCAGCACCCGGCCTCCCCCTGCTAGAATCCGAAGTCAAATGTCTGCTGTTTGCCGATGATCTGGTGCTTCTGTCACCAACCAAGGAGGGCCTACAGCAGCACCTAGATCTTATGCACAGATTCTGTCAGACCTGGGCCCTGACAGTAAATCTCAGTAAGACCAAAATAATGGTGTTCCAAAAAAGGTCCAGTCACCAGGACCACAAATACAAATTCAATCTAGACACTGTTGCCCTAGAGCACACAAAAAACTATACATACCTTGGCCTAAACATCAGCGCCACAGGTAACTTCCACAAAGCTGTGAACGATCTGAGAGACAAGGCAAGAAGGGCATTCTATGCCATCAAAAGAAACATAAATTTCAACATACCAATTAGGATTTGGCTAAAAATACTTGAATCAGTCATAGAGCCCATTGCCCTTTATGGTTGTGAGGTCTGGGGTCCGCTCACCAACCAAGACTTCACAAAATGGGACAAACACCAAATTGAGACTCTGCACGCAGAATTCTGCAAAAATATCCTCCGTGTACAACGTAGAACACCAAATAATGCATGCAGAGCAGAATTAGGCCGATACCCACTAATTATCAAAATCCAGAAAAGAGCCGTTAAATTCTACAACCACCTAAAAGGAAGTGATTCACAAACCTTCCATAACAAAGCCATCACCTACAGAGAGATGAACCTGGAGAAGAGTCCCCTAAGCAAGCTGGTCCTGGGGCTCTGTTCACAAACACAAACACACCCTACAGAGCCCCAGGACAACAGCACAATTAGACCCAACCAAATCATGAGAAAACAAAAAGATAATTACTTGACACATTGGAAAGAATTAACAAAAAAACAGAGCAAACTAGAATGCTATTTGGCCCTAAACAGAGAGTACACAGCGGCAGAATACCTGACCACTGTGACTGACCCAAAATTAAGGAAAGCTTTGACTATGTACAGACTCAGTGAGCATAGCCTTGCTATTGAGAAAGGCCGCCGTAGGCAGACATGGCTCTCAAGAGAAGACAGGCTATGTGCTCACTGCCCACAAAATGAGGTGGAAACTGAGCTGCACTTCCTAACCTCCTGCCCAATGTATGACCATATTAGAGAGACATATTTCCCTCAGATTACACAGATCCACAAAGAATTCGAAAACAAATCCAAATTTGAAAAACTCCCATATCTACTGGGTGAAATTCCACAGTGTGCCATCACAGCAGCAAGATTTGTGACCTGTTGCCACGAGAAAAGGGCAACCAGTGAAGAACACACACCATTGTAAATACAACCCATATTTATGCTTATTTATTTTATCTTGTGTCCTTTAACCATTTGTACATTGTTAAAACACTGTATATATATATATAATATGACATTTGTAATGTCTTTACTGTTTTGAAACCTCTGTATGTGTAATGTTTACTGTTAATTTTTGTTGTTTTTCACTTTATATTTTCACTTTGTATGTTGTCTACCTCACTTGCTTTGGCAATGTTAACACATGTTTCCCATGCCAATAAAGCCCTTGAATTGAATTGAATTGAATTGAATTGATAGACAGAGAAGAGGATAGAGATAGAGAGGAGAGTAGAGACAGAGAGAGAGAGGAGGATAGAGATAGACAGAGGAGAGTAGAGATAGAGAGAAGAGGATAGAGGGAGATAGAGAGGAGAGTAGAGATAGAGAGGAGGATAGAGATAGACAGAGGATAGTAGAGATAGAGAGAAGAGGATAGAGGGTATAGAGAGGAGAGTAGAGATAGAGAGAAGAGGATAGAGATAGACAGAGGAGAGTAGAGATAGAGAGAAGAGGATAGAGATAGACAGAGGAGAGTAGAGATAGAGAGAAGAGGATAGAGATAGAGAGGAGAGTAGAGATTGACAGAGGAGAGTAGAGATAGAGAGAAGAGGATAGAGATAGACAGAGGAGAGTAGAGATAGAGAGAAGAGGTTAGAGATAGAGAGGAGAGTAGTGATAGAGAGAAGAGGATAGAGGGAGATAGAGAGGAGAGTAGAGATAGAGAGAAGAGGATAGACAGAGGAGAGTAGAGATAGAGAGGAGAGTAGAGATAGACAGAGGAGAGGAGAGATAGAGAGAAGAGGATAGAGATAGAGAGGAGAGTAGAGATAGAGAACTGAGTAACATTAAGAAATGCTATAGATGGAAGGAATGCAGTTTGGAAACCTACCAAAAAACAATTAGGCAACAACAAATTCAATCCCTTTTAGACAATTTCCTGGGTAAAACGTTCCGCTGTAATAGTGAAGGTGTAAACTTGGCAGTAGAAAATCTTAACAGTATATTTGACCTCTCAGCTTCCCTATCAAATCTAAAAATCTCAAATAGAAAACCGAAGAAAATTAACAATAATGACAAATGGTTTGATGAAGAATGCAAAAATCTAAGAAAGAAATTGAGAAACCTGTCCAACCAAAAACATAGAGACCCGGAAAACCTGAGTCTACGCCTTCACTATGGTGAATCACTAAAACAATACAGAAATACACTACGGAAAAAGAAGGAACAGCATGTCAGAAATCAGCTCAATGCAATTGAAGAATCCATAGACTCTAACCACTTCTGGGAAAATTGGAAAACACTAAACAAACAACAACAAGAAGAATTATCTATCCAAAATGGAGATGTATGGGTAAACCACTTCTCCAATCTCTTTGGCTCTATAACAAAGAATAAAGAGCAAAAACATATACATGATCAAATACAGATCTTAGAATCATCTATTAAAGACTACCAGAACCCACTGGATTATCCAATTACATTGAATGAGTTACAGGACAAAATAAAAACCCTCCAACCCAAAAAGGCCTGTGGTGTTGATGGTATCCTCAATGAAATTATCAAATATACAGACAACAAATTCCAATTGGCTATACTAAAACTCTTTAACATCATACTTAGCTCTGGCATCTTCCCCAATATTTGGAACCAAGGACTGATCACCCCAATCCACAAAAGTGGAGACAAATTTGACCCCAATAACTACCGTGGAATATGTGTCAACAGTAACCTTGGGAAAATCCTCTGCATTATTATTAACAGCAGACTCGTACATTTCCTCAATGAAAACAATGTACTGAGCAAATGTCAAATTGGCTTTTTACCAAATTACCGTACAACAGACCATGTATTCACCCTGCACACCCTAATTGACAACCAAACAAACCAAAACAAAGGCAAAGTCTTCTCATGCTTTGTTGATTTCAAAAAAGCCTTCGACTCAATCTGGCATGAGGGTCTGCTATACAAACTGATGGAAAGTGGTGTTGGGGGTAAAACATACGACATTATAAAATCCATGTACACAAACAACAAGTGTGCGGTTAAAATTGGCAAAAAACACACACATTTCTTCACACAGGGTCGTGGGGTTAGACAGGGATGCAGTTTAAGCCCCACCCTCTTCAACATATATATCAACGAATTGGCGCGGGCACTAGAAAAGTCTGCAGCACCCGGCCTCCCCCTGCTAGAATCCGAAGTCAAATGTCTGCTGTTTGCCGATGATCTGGTGCTTCTGTCACCAACCAAGGAGGGCCTACAGCAGCACCTAGATCTTATGCACAGATTCTGTCAGACCTGGGCCCTGACAGTAAATCTCAGTAAGACCAAAATAATGGTGTTCCAAAAAAGGTCCAGTCACCAGGACCACAAATACAAATTCAATCTAGACACTGTTGCCCTAGAGCACACAAAAAACTATACATACCTTGGCCTAAACATCAGCGCCACAGGTAACTTCCACAAAGCTGTGAACGATCTGAGAGACAAGGCAAGAAGGGCATTCTATGCCATCAAAAGAAACATAAATTTCAACATACCAATTAGGATTTGGCTAAAAATACTTGAATCAGTCATAGAGCCC
Organism: Oncorhynchus mykiss; assembly: GCF_013265735.2. NCBI lineage: Eukaryota > Metazoa > Chordata > Actinopteri > Salmoniformes > Salmonidae > Oncorhynchus > Oncorhynchus mykiss. The sequence goes on from NC_048572.1 coordinate 78,756,654, forward strand.
ATTGCCCTTTATGGTTGTGAGGTCTGGGGTCCGCTCACCAACCAAGACTTCACAAAATGGGACAAACACCAAATTGAGACTCTGCACGCAGAATTCTGCAAAAATATCCTCCGTGTACAACGTAGAACACCAAATAATGCATGCAGAGCAGAATTAGGCCGATACCCACTAATTATCAAAATCCAGAAAAGAGCCGTTAAATTCTACAACCACCTAAAAGGAAGTGATTCACAAACCTTCCATAACAAAGCCATCACCTACAGAGAGATGAACCTGGAGAAGAGTCCCCTAAGCAAGCTGGTCCTGGGGCTCTGTTCACAAACACAAACACACCCTACAGAGCCCCAGGACAACAGCACAATTAGACCCAACCAAATCATGAGAAAACAAAAAGATAATTACTTGACACATTGGAAAGAATTAACAAAAAAACAGAGCAAACTAGAATGCTATTTGGCCCTAAACAGAGAGTACACAGCGGCAGAATACCTGACCACTGTGACTGACCCAAAATTAAGGAAAGCTTTGACTATGTACAGACTCAGTGAGCATAGCCTTGCTATTGAGAAAGGCCGCCGTAGGCAGACATGGCTCTCAAGAGAAGACAGGCTATGTGCTCACTGCCCACAAAATGAGGTGGAAACTGAGCTGCACTTCCTAACCTCCTGCCCAATGTATGACCATATTAGAGAGACATATTTCCCTCAGATTACACAGATCCACAAAGAATTCGAAAACAAATCCAAATTTGAAAAACTCCCATATCTACTGGGTGAAATTCCACAGTGTGCCATCACAGCAGCAAGATTTGTGACCTGTTGCCACGAGAAAAGGGCAACCAGTGAAGAACACACACCATTGTAAATACAACCCATATTTATGCTTATTTATTTTATCTTGTGTCCTTTAACCATTTGTACATTGTTAAAACACTGTATATATATATATAATATGACATTTGTAATGTCTTTACTGTTTTGAAACCTCTGTATGTGTAATGTTTACTGTTAATTTTTGTTGTTTTTCACTTTATATTTTCACTTTGTATGTTGTCTACCTCACTTGCTTTGGCAATGTTAACACATGTTTCCCATGCCAATAAAGCCCTTGAATTGAATTGAATTGAATTGAATTGATAGACAGAGAAGAGGATAGAGATAGAGAGGAGAGTAGAGACAGAGAGAGAGAGGAGGATAGAGATAGACAGAGGAGAGTAGAGATAGAGAGAAGAGGATAGAGGGAGATAGAGAGGAGAGTAGAGATAGAGAGGAGGATAGAGATAGACAGAGGATAGTAGAGATAGAGAGAAGAGGATAGAGGGTATAGAGAGGAGAGTAGAGATAGAGAGAAGAGGATAGAGATAGACAGAGGAGAGTAGAGATAGAGAGAAGAGGATAGAGATAGACAGAGGAGAGTAGAGATAGAGAGAAGAGGATAGAGATAGAGAGGAGAGTAGAGATTGACAGAGGAGAGTAGAGATAGAGAGAAGAGGATAGAGATAGACAGAGGAGAGTAGAGATAGAGAGAAGAGGTTAGAGATAGAGAGGAGAGTAGTGATAGAGAGAAGAGGATAGAGGGAGATAGAGAGGAGAGTAGAGATAGAGAGAAGAGGATAGACAGAGGAGAGTAGAGATAGAGAGGAGAGTAGAGATAGACAGAGGAGAGGAGAGATAGAGAGAAGAGGATAGAGATAGAGAGGAGAGTAGAGATAGAGAACTGAGTAACATTAAGAAATGCTATAGATGGAAGGAATGCAGTTTGGAAACCTACCAAAAAACAATTAGGCAACAACAAATTCAATCCCTTTTAGACAATTTCCTGGGTAAAACGTTCCGCTGTAATAGTGAAGGTGTAAACTTGGCAGTAGAAAATCTTAACAGTATATTTGACCTCTCAGCTTCCCTATCAAATCTAAAAATCTCAAATAGAAAACCGAAGAAAATTAACAATAATGACAAATGGTTTGATGAAGAATGCAAAAATCTAAGAAAGAAATTGAGAAACCTGTCCAACCAAAAACATAGAGACCCGGAAAACCTGAGTCTACGCCTTCACTATGGTGAATCACTAAAACAATACAGAAATACACTACGGAAAAAGAAGGAACAGCATGTCAGAAATCAGCTCAATGCAATTGAAGAATCCATAGACTCTAACCACTTCTGGGAAAATTGGAAAACACTAAACAAACAACAACAAGAAGAATTATCTATCCAAAATGGAGATGTATGGGTAAACCACTTCTCCAATCTCTTTGGCTCTATAACAAAGAATAAAGAGCAAAAACATATACATGATCAAATACAGATCTTAGAATCATCTATTAAAGACTACCAGAACCCACTGGATTATCCAATTACATTGAATGAGTTACAGGACAAAATAAAAACCCTCCAACCCAAAAAGGCCTGTGGTGTTGATGGTATCCTCAATGAAATTATCAAATATACAGACAACAAATTCCAATTGGCTATACTAAAACTCTTTAACATCATACTTAGCTCTGGCATCTTCCCCAATATTTGGAACCAAGGACTGATCACCCCAATCCACAAAAGTGGAGACAAATTTGACCCCAATAACTACCGTGGAATATGTGTCAACAGTAACCTTGGGAAAATCCTCTGCATTATTATTAACAGCAGACTCGTACATTTCCTCAATGAAAACAATGTACTGAGCAAATGTCAAATTGGCTTTTTACCAAATTACCGTACAACAGACCATGTATTCACCCTGCACACCCTAATTGACAACCAAACAAACCAAAACAAAGGCAAAGTCTTCTCATGCTTTGTTGATTTCAAAAAAGCCTTCGACTCAATCTGGCATGAGGGTCTGCTATACAAACTGATGGAAAGTGGTGTTGGGGGTAAAACATACGACATTATAAAATCCATGTACACAAACAACAAGTGTGCGGTTAAAATTGGCAAAAAACACACACATTTCTTCACACAGGGTCGTGGGGTTAGACAGGGATGCAGTTTAAGCCCCACCCTCTTCAACATATATATCAACGAATTGGCGCGGGCACTAGAAAAGTCTGCAGCACCCGGCCTCCCCCTGCTAGAATCCGAAGTCAAATGTCTGCTGTTTGCCGATGATCTGGTGCTTCTGTCACCAACCAAGGAGGGCCTACAGCAGCACCTAGATCTTATGCACAGATTCTGTCAGACCTGGGCCCTGACAGTAAATCTCAGTAAGACCAAAATAATGGTGTTCCAAAAAAGGTCCAGTCACCAGGACCACAAATACAAATTCAATCTAGACACTGTTGCCCTAGAGCACACAAAAAACTATACATACCTTGGCCTAAACATCAGCACCACAGGTAACTTCCACAAAGCTGTGAACGATCTGAGAGACAAGGCAAGAAGGGCATTCTATGCCATCAAAAGAAACATAAATTTCAACATACCAATTAGGATTTGGCTAAAAATACTTGAATCAGTCATAGAGCCCATTGCCCTTTATGGTTGTGAGGTCTGGGGTCCGCTCACCAACCAAGACTTCACAAAATGGGACAAACACCAAATTGAGACTCTGCACGCAGAATTCTGCAAAAATATCCTCCGTGTACAACGTAGAACACCAAATAATGCATGCAGAGCAGAATTAGGCCGATACCCACTAATTATCAAAATCCAGAAAAGAGCCGTTAAATTCTACAACCACCTAAAAGGAAGTGATTCACAAACCTTCCATAACAAAGCCATCACCTACAGAGAGATGAACCTGGAGAAGAGTCCCCTAAGCAAGCTGGTCCTGGGGCTCTGTTCACAAACACAAACACACCCTACAGAGCCCCAGGACAACAGCACAATTAGACCCAACCAAATCATGAGAAAACAAAAAGATAATTACTTGACACATTGGAAAGAATTAACAAAAAAACAGAGCAAACTAGAATGCTATTTGGCCCTAAACAGAGAGTACACAGCGGCAGAATACCTGACCACTGTGACTGACCCAAAATTAAGGAAAGCTTTGACTATGTACAGACTCAGTGAGCATAGCCTTGCTATTGAGAAAGGCCGCCGTAGGCAGACATGGCTCTCAAGAGAAGACAGGCTATGTGCTCACTGCCCACAAAATGAGGTGGAAACTGAGCTGCACTTCCTAACCTCCTGCCCAATGTATGACCATATTAGAGAGACATATTTCCCTCAGATTACACAGATCCACAAAGAATTCGAAAACAAATCCAAATTTGAAAAACTCCCATATCTACTGGGTGAAATTCCACAGTGTGCCATCACAGCAGCAAGATTTGTGACCTGTTGCCACGAGAAAAGGGCAACCAGTGAAGAACACACACCATTGTAAATACAACCCATATTTATGCTTATTTATTTTATCTTGTGTCCTTTAACCATTTGTACATTGTTAAAACACTGTATATATTTATATAATATGACATTTGTAATGTCTTTACTGTTTTGAAACCTCTGTATGTGTAATGTTTACTGTTAATTTTTGTTGTTTTTCACTTTATATTTTCACTTTGTATGTTGTCTACCTCACTTGCTTTGGCAATGTTAACACATGTTTCCCATGCCAATAAAGCCCTTGAATTGAATTGAATTGAATTGAATTGATAGACAGAGAAGAGGATAGAGATAGAGAGGAGAGTAGAGACAGAGAGAGAGAGGAGGATAGAGATAGACAGAGGAGAGTAGAGATAGAGAGAAGAGGATAGAGGGAGATAGAGAGGAGAGTAGAGATAGAGAGGAGGATAGAGATAGACAGAGGATAGTAGAGATAGAGAGAAGAGGATAGAGGGTATAGAGAGGAGAGTAGAGATAGAGAGAAGAGGATAGAGATAGACAGAGGAGAGTAGAGATAGACAGAGGAGAGTAGAGATAGAGAGAAGAGGATAGAGATAGACAGAGGAGAGTAGAGATAGACAGAGGAGAGTAGAGATAGAGAGAAGGGGATAGAGATAGACAGAGGAGAGTAGAGATAGACAGAGGAGAGTAGAGATAGGTGGAAACTGAGCTGCACTTCCTAACCTCCTGCCCAATGTATGACCATATTAGAGAGACATATTTCCCTCAGATTACACAGATCCACAAAGAATTCGAAAACAAATCCAAATTTGAAAAACTCCCATATCTACTGGGTGAAATTCCACAGTGTGCCATCACAGCAGCAAGATTTGTGACCTGTTGCCACGAGAAAAGGGCAACCAGTGAAGAACACACACCATTGTAAATACAACCCATATTTATGCTTATTTATTTTATCTTGTGTCCTTTAACCATTTGTACATTGTTAAAACACTGTATATATATATATAATATGACATTTGTAATGTCTTTACTGTTTTGAAACCTCTGTATGTGTAATGTTTACTGTTAATTTTTGTTGTTTTTCACTTTATATATTCACTTTGTATGTTGTCTACCTCACTTGCTTTGGCAATGTTAACACATGTTTCCCATGCCAATAAAGCCCTTGAATTGAATTGAATTGAATTGATAGAGAGAGGAGAGTAGAGATAGAGAGAAGAGGATAGACAGAGGAGAGTAGCGATAAAGAGAAGAGGATAGACAGAGGAGAGTAGAGATAGAGAGAAGAGGATAGGCAGAGGAGAGTAGAGATAGAGAGAAGAGGATAGAGATAGACAGAGGAGAGAATAGATAGAGAGAAGAGGATAGAGATAGACAGAGGAGAGTAGAGATAGAGAGAAGAGGATAGAGGGAGATAGAAAGGGGGGTAGAGAGATAGAAAAGAGGGTAGAGAGATAGAGAGAGGAGGGTAGATGGAGATAGAAAGGAGGGTAGAGAGATAGAGAGAAGAGGATAGAGATAGAGAGGAGAGTAGAGATAGAGAGAAGGGGATAGAGATAGACAGAGAAGAGGATAGAGATAGAGAGGAGAGTAGAGACAGAGAGAGAGAGGAGGATAGAGATAGACAGAGGAGAGTAGAGATAGAGAGAAGAGGATAGAGGGAGATAGAGAGGAGAGTAGAGATAGAGATAGAGAGGAGGATAGAGATAGACAGAGGAGAGTAGAGATAGAGAGAAGAGGATAGAGGGTATAGAGAGGAGAGTAGAGATAGAGAGAAGAGGATAGAGATAGACAGAGGAGAGTAGAGATAGACAGAGGAGAGTAGAGATAGAGAGAAGGGGATAGAGATAGACAGAGGAGAGTAGAGATAGACAGAGGAGAGTAGAGATAGGTGGAAACTGAGCTGCACTTCCTAACCTCCTGCCCAATGTATGACCATATTAGAGAGACATATTTCCCTCAGATTACACAGATCCACAAAGAATTCGAAAACAAATCCAAATTTGAAAAACTCCCATATCTACTGGGTGAAATTCCACAGTGTGCCATCACAGCAGCAAGATTTGTGACCTTTTGCCACGAGAAAAGGGCAACCAGTGAAGAACACACACCATTGTAAATACAACCCATATTTATGCTTATTTATTTTATCTTGTGTCCTTTAACCATTTGTACATTGTTAAAACACTGTATATATATATAATATGACATTTGTAATGTCTTTACTGTTTTGAAACCTCTGTATGTGTAATGTTTACTGTTAATTTTTGTTGTTTTTCACTTTATATATTCACTTTGTATGTTGTCTACCTCACTTGCTTTGGCAATGTTAACACATGTTTCCCATGCCAATAAAGCCCTTGAATTGAATTGAATTGAATTGATAGAGAGAGGAGAGTAGAGATAGAGAGAAGAGGATAGACAGAGGAGAGTAGAGATAAAGAGAAGAGGATAGACAGAGGAGAGTAGAGATAGAGAGAAGAGGATAGGCAGAGGAGAGTAGAGATAGAGAGAAGAGGATAGAGATAGACAGAGGAGAGAATAGATAGAGAGAAGAGGATAGAGATAGACAGAGGAGAGTAGAGATAGAGAGAAGAGGATAGAGGGAGATAGAGAGAAGAGGATAGAGGGAGATAGAAAGGGGGGTAGAGAGATAGAAAAGAGGGTAGAGAGATAGAGAGAGGAGGGTAGATGGAGATAGAAAGGAGGGTAGAGAGATAGAGATCACAGCAGCAAGATTTGTGACCTGTTGCCACGAGAAAAGGGCAACCAGTGAAGAACAAACACCATTGTAAATACGACAGGCTATGTGACAGGCTATGTGCTCACTGCCCACAAAATGAGGTGGAAACTGAGCTGCACTTCCTAACCTCCTGCCCAATGTATGACCATATTAGAGAGACATATTTCCCTCAGATTACACAGATCCACAAAGAATTCGAAAGCAAATCCAATTTTGAAAAACTCCCATATCTACTGGGTGAAATTCCACAGTGTGCCATCACAGCAGCAAGATTTGTGACCTGTTGCCACGAGAAAAGGGCAACCAGTGAAGAACACACACCACTGTAAATACAACCCATATTTATGCTTATTTATTTTATCTTGTGTCCTTTAACCATTTGTACATTGTTAAAACACTGTATATATATAATATGACATTTGTAATGTCTTTATTGTTTTGAAACTTCTGTATGTGTAATGTTTACTGTTCATTTTTATTGTTTATATATTCACTTTATATATTATCTACCTCACTTGCTTTGGCAATGTTAACACATGTTTCCCATGCCAATAAAGCCCTTGAATTTAATTGAATTTAATTGAATTTAATTGAGAGGAGGGTAGAAAGATATAGAGAGGAGGTAAGAGGGAGATAGAAAGGAGGCTAGAGAGATAGAGAGAGGAGGGTAGAGAGATATAGAGAGGAGGGTAGAGAGATATAGAGAGGAGGGTGTAGGGAGATAGAGAGGAGGGTAGAGGGAGATAGAAAGGAGGGTAGCGAGATAGAGAGGAGGGTAGCGAGATAGAGAGAGGAGGGTAGAGAGATATAGAGAGGAGGGTAGAGAGATATAGAGAGGAGGGTGTAGGGAGATAGAGAAAAGGGTAGAGGGAGATAGAAAGGAGGGTAGAGAGATAGAGAGAGGAGGGTAGAGCGATAGGAGGGTAGAGAGATAGAGGGTAGAGAGATAGAGAGAGGAGGGTAGAGAGATATAGAGAGGAGGGTAGAGAGATATAGAGAGGAGGGTAGAGAGATAGAGGGAGGAGGGTAGAGAGATAGAGAGATAGAGGGTAGAGAGGGAGATAGAAAGGAGGGTAGAGGGAGATAGAAAGGAGGGTAGCGAGATAGAGAGGAGGGTAGAGAGATAAAGAGGGGGGTAGAGAGTTAGAGAGAGAATAGCGTAGAGAGATAGAGAAAGGAGGGTAGAGAGCTAGAGAGAGGAGGGTAGAGAGATAGAGAGAGAGCGGCTCTCACCCCCTCTGAGCACCCCCCCTGTCAGCCACCCTGATAGCCCTTCTGACAACCCCCCCACACCCACTGAGGACAAACACAAGACACAGATTGTACTACTTATGGACTCAAATGGGAAATATATAGAATAAAAAAAACTTTTTCCCAAACACAGTGTGTCTAAACTCTGGTGTCAAAACACCCAGCGCGCCCTCGACCTTCTGTCTGAGGACCAACTAGGCTCACCTAGCCACATAATAATACACACAGGCACAAACGACCTGAGAGCACAGCAGGAAAGGGTGGCCACAGCACTGAAAGGAGTGATTGAAAAGGCTTCTTCTACTTTCCCCAACGCACAAGTGGTTATCACCACCCTGCTACCACGAAAATACTTCCACCCTGCCACAATACAGTGGGCAAACGCAAGTATTTCCCGTGACTGTGCCTCAAAACCAAATGTTTTCCTGGCCCACCACTCCACCCTGGACTTGAACAGCCTCTACGACCAGGTCCACCTCTACAAGGCAGTAGTGCCCACCTTTGCCTGAACTCTAAAGGACATCGCTCTCAAACGTATCCCCAACACTTCACACAGGAGCAACAGATCAATAGACACCCCATCCAGACCAGCGAGACACCCTCCCAGACCTGCAGAACCCCCCCCTGGACCTACACATAGAGGACCCACGCCAAGAGGAATTACATTACAAACCACGACCAACAACATTGGACACTCTATGGAACAAAAAGGCTTCACTATATCATCCTGGAATATCCAAGGCCTGAGGTCATCTGCCTTTGGCCTAAAGAGCAGGAACCCGGACTTCACCAAAGAAATCGGTAATATAGACATTGTCATCCTGCAATAAACCTGGTATAGAGGAGACGGACCCACTGGTTGCCCTCTAGGTTACAGAGAGCTGGTAGTCCAATCCACCAAACTACCAGGTGTGAAACAGGGAAGGGACTCAGGGGGTATGCTAATTTGGTATAGAGCAGACCTAACTCACTCCATTAAATTAATCAAAACAGGAACATTCTACATTTGGCTAGAAATCCCACTAGAATCCCCATATTTTAATGAAGACAGCTTCTCCATTCTGGAGGGGGAAATCAATCATTTCCAGGCCCAGGGACATGTACTAGTCTGTGGCGACCTAAATGCCAGAACAGGACAAGAACCTGACACCCTCAGCACACAGGGGGACAAACACCTGCCTGGAGGTGACAGCATTCCCTCCCACATATGCCCCCCTAGGCACAACTATGACAACATAACCAACAAAAACGGGTCACAACTCCTGTAGCTTTGTCGCACGCTGGGTATGTACATAGTCAATGGTAGGCTTCGAGGGGACTCCTATGGTAGGTACACCTATAGCTCATCTCTTGGCAGTAGTACTGTAGACTACTTTATCACTGACCTCAACCCAGAGTCTCTCAGAGCGTTCACAGTCAGCCCACTGACACCCCTATCAGACCACAGCCAAATCACAGTCTACTTAAACAGAGCAATACTCAATCATGAGGCATCAAAGCCAAAGGAACTGAGTAACATTAAGAAATGCTATAGATGGAAGGAATGCAGTTTGGAAACCTACCAAAAAACAATTAGGCAACAACAAATTCAATCCGTTTTAGACAATTTCCTGGGTAAAATGTTCCACTGTAATAGTGAAGGTGTAAACTTGGCAGTAGAAAATCTTAACAGTATATTTGACCTCTCAGCTTCCCTATCAAATCTAAAAATCTCAAATAGAAAACCGAAGAAAATTAACAACAATGACAAATGGTTTGATGAAGAATGCAAAAATCTAAGAAAGAAATTGAGAAACCTGTCCAACCAAAAACATAGAGACCCGGAAAACCTGAGTCTACGCCTTCACTATGGTGAATCACTAAAACAATACAGAAATACACTACGGAAAAAGAAGGAACAGCATGTCAGAAATCACCTCAATGTAATTGAAGAATCAATAGACTCTAACCACTTCTGGGAAAATTGGAAAACACTAAACAAACAACAACACAAAGAATTATCTATCCAAAATGGAGATGTATGGGTAAACCACTTCTTCAATCTTTTTGGCTCTATAACAAAGAATAAAGATCAAAAACATATACATGATCAAATACAGATCTTAGAATCAACTATTAAAGACTACCAGAACCCACTGGATTCTCCAATTACATTGAATGAGTTACAGGACAAAATAAAAACCCTCCAACCCAAAAAGGCCTGTGGTGTTGATGGTATCCTTAATGAAATGATCAAGTATACAGACAACAAATTCCAATTGGCTATACTAAAACTCTTTAACATCATCCTTAGCTCTGGCATCTTCCCCAATATTTGGAACCAAGGACTGATCACCCCAATCCACAAAAGTGGAGACAAATTTGACCCCAATAACTACCGTGGAATATGCGTCAACAGTAACCTTGGGAAAATCCTCTGCATTATCATTAACAGCAGACTCGTACATTTCCTCAATGAAAACAATGTACTGAGCAAATGTCAAATTGGCTTTTTACCAAATTACCGTACAACAGACCATGTATTCACCGTACACACCCTAATTGACAACCAAACAAACTAAAACAAAGGCAAAGTCTTCTCATGCTTTGTTGATTTCAAAAAAGCCTTTGACTCAATTTGGCATGAGGGTCTGCTATACAAACTGATGGAAAGGGGTGTTGGGGGTAAAAACATACGACATTATAAAATCCATGTACACAAACAACAAGTGTGCGGTTAAAATTGGCAAAAAACACACATTTCTTCACACAGGGTTGTGGGGTGAGACAGGGATGCAGCTTAAGCCCCACCCTCTTCAACATATATATCAATGAATTGAACCTGGGCCCTGACAGTAAATCTCAGTAAGACCAAAATAATGGTGTTCCAAAAAAGGTCCAGTCACCAGGACCACAAATACAAGTTCCATCTAGACCCTGTTGCCCTAGAGCACACAAAAAACTATACATACATTGGCCTAAACATCAGCGCCACAGGTAACTTCCACAAAGCTGTGAACGATCTGAGAGACAAGGCAAGAAGGGCATTCTATGCCATCAAAAGGAACATAAATTTCAACATACCAATTAGGATTTGGCTAAAAATACTTGAATCAGTCATAGAGCCCATTGCCCTTTATGGTTGTGAGGTCTGGGGTCCGCTCACCAACCAAGACTTCACAAAATGGGACAAACACCAAATTGAGACTCTGCACGCAGAATTCTGCAAAAAAATATCAAAATAATGCATGCAGAGCAGAATTAGGCCGATACCCACTAATTATCAAAATCCAGAAAAGAGCCGTTAAATTCTATAATCACCTAAAAGGAAGCGATTCCCAAACCTTCCTTAACAAAGCCATCACCTACAGAGAGATGAACCTGGAGAAGAGTCCCCTAAGCAAGCTGGTCCTGGGGCTATGTTCACAAACACAAACACACCCTACAGAGCCCCAGGACAGCAGCACAATTAGACCCAACCGAATCATGAGAAAACAAAAAGATAATTACTTGACACATTGGAAAGAATTAACAAAAAACAGAGCAAACTAGAATGCTATTTGGCCCTAAACAGAGAGTCCACAGCGGCAGAATATCTGACCACTGTGACTGACCCAAAATTAAGGAAAGCTTTGACTATGTACAGACTCAGTGAGCATAGCCTTGCTATTGAGAAAGGCCGCCGTAGGCAGACATGGCTCTCAAGAGAAGACAGGCTATGTGCTCACTGCCCACAAAATGAGGTGGAAACTGAGCTGCACTTCCTAACCTCCTTCCCAATGTATGACCATATTAGAGAGACATATTTCCCTCAGATTACACAGATCCACAAAGAATTCGAAAACAAATCCAATTTTGATAAACTCCCATATCTACTGGGTGAAATTCCACAGTGTGCCATCACAGCAGCAAGATTTGTGACCTTTTGCCACGAGAAAAGGGCAACCAGTGAAGAACAAACACCATTGTAAATACAACCCATATGTATGCTTATTTATTTTATCTTGTGTCCTTTAACCATTTGTACATTGTTAAAACACTTTATATATATATATAATATGACATTTGAATTGTCTTTATTGTTTTGAAACTTCTGTATGTGTAATGTTTACTGTTCATTTTTATTGTTTATTTCACTTTATATATTATCTACCTCACTTGCTTTGGCAATGTTAACACATGTTTCCCATGCCAATAAAGCCCCTTGAATTGAATTGAATTGAATTGATAGAGAGAGGAGGGTTAAGGGAGAGAGGAGGGTTGAGGGAGACAGAGAGGCTTGTAGGGAGATAAGAGGGTAGATAGAGAGGATGGTAGAGAGAGAGAGTGATGGAGAGGGTAGAGAGAGAGAGAGAGAGGGTGGTAGGGAGACAGAGAGGAGGGTAGGGAGATAGAGAGGAGGGTAGAGAGATGTAAGGAGATAGAGAGGGGGGTAGAGAGATAGCCTCCAGTATTTATGCTGCAGTAGTTTATGTGTCGGGGGGCTAGGGTCAGTTTGTTATATCTGGAGTACTTGTCCTGTCCTATTCGGTGTCCTGTGTGAATTTAAGTGTGCTCTCTAATTCTCTCTTCTCTCTTTCTTTCTCTCTCTCGGAGGACCTGAGCCCTAGGACCATGCCTCAGGACTACCTGGCATGATGACTCCTTGCTGTCCCCAGTCCACCTGGCCGTGCTACTGCTCCAGTTTCAACTGTTCTGCCTTATTATTATTGGCCATGTTCTGTTATAATCTCCACCCGGCACAGCCGGAAGAGGGCTGGCCACCCCACATAGCCTGGTTCCTCTCTAGGTTTCTTCCTAGGTTTTGGCCTATCTAGGGAGTTTTTCCTAGCCACCGTGCTTCTACACCTGCATTGCTTGCTGTTTGGGGTTTTAGGCTGGGTTTCTATACAGCACTTTTAGATATCAGCTGATGTACGAAGGGCTATATAAATACATTTGATTTGATTTGATAGAGAGATGTAGGGAGATAGAGAGGAGGGTAGAGAGATGTAGGGAGATAGATAGGATGGTAGGGAGATAGAGAGGAGGGTAGAGAGATGTAGGGAGATAGATATGATGGTAGGGAGATGTTGGCAGATAGATAGAATGGTAGGGAGATAGATAGAATGGTAGGGAGATGTAGGCAGATAGATAGGATGGTAGGGAGATAGAGAGGAGGGTAGAGAGATGTAGGGAGATAGATAGGATGGTATGGAGATTGATAGGATGGTATGGAGATTGATAGGATGGTAGGGAGATAGATAGGATGGTAGGGAGATAGATAGGATGGTAGGGAGATGTTGGGAGATAGATAGGATGGTAGGGAGATAGAGAGGGGGGTAGAGAGATGTAGGGAGATAGAGAGGATGGTAGGGCGATAGAGAGGAGGGTAGAGAGATGTGGAGAGATCGAGAGGATGGAACAAGGCAGAAAGCATTAGGGACAAAGGAGACAAGGAGAGGAAGTTGTTTAAATGAGGACTCAGGGGAGATAAAGAGGAGAGAGTTAGATGGCGAGAACAAGAATTAGGGAGGGTGAGAGACAGAGGGGGAGAGAGAAAGCAAGAGAGAGCGAGAGTGGGTTAGAGACAGTGAGGGGGAGAGAGAGGGAGAGACAAGGGAGATAGAGGAGGGGAAAGACAGAGGAAGAGAGAGAGAGAGAGAGAGAGAGAGAGAGAGAGAGAGAGAGAGGGGGAATCCTGTGAGGCCTAATCAGTGAGAGGTAGAGGAGGTTCTGAGCTGATTTCCACCGAGAGAGACTTTAATGAGAGGTCATTAAATATGCCCTTTCACAAATCGTAATATAAATCCACACACACACACAGGGTGGCATTCTCTGTGCAAAAGATCCCCAAAAACCTTGCAGCAGATTCTTTTTTAATGACGTCCATTTTATGGCACCGATAATTTATAGGTGCATAGGAGCAGTATTACAAACTCATTTTGTAGTAATGTAATGAAATGTTGCTGTTAGTTTTTGGTACAATCTCAGCAATTTCTTGCAGTGAGAGCTGTCTAGTCAACAGAAAATGTCCAGGACGGAAGGAACGAAATGCCAAGTCCAAATAGCCTAGCCAAGTCCTAATACTTTTGGATAGCTTCCTTCCCTTGTCTGCTCTCCTTGTTGAAAGCTGAAGACAAATTTAGTTGGCAGTTGAACAGACTGTGATAACCTCTACAGTCCTTCCATCTGTCTGTTAGTGAAAGGAAACACCTCAGAGGGGTTGGGTTAAATGTGGAAGACACATTTCAGTTGAATGCATTCAGTTGTCCAACTGACTAGGTATCCCCCTTTCCCTTTCCCAAAACACCAAAGGGTTATGGCCAAGGGGAAGGGCTAGGGAGCAAATTGGGACCATCTGATAGTGTTGGAACATAGCCCCTATCCAGGAAACATCTAATGTCAAAAACACTTTCTTCCACACTGAGAAGCAGTTCCTTTGAGAATCAGTTCCACCAATCACAATGTTCTGCAGAGGAGGCTGTGGGAGGAGCTATAGGAGGATGGTGTTCCTACAGCTCCTCCCACCAACCTCTTCTGGTGTACTGTACAGCACATAGTCAAGGTCTCCATAGATGTCTTACATTTCACCCCCTCCTCTACCGCCCACGACATGACACACGGCAGAGAAGAGCAGAGCAAGTTTCCAGCTAGAGGCTGAAGTCAACGTCTTCCACTTTGTCCTACTCTCCCCTCCAGACGGCATTCAGTGGTGCAGGGTTAAATGGAGGAGAATATAATTCTGGTATATTGGCCACACCACATATACTACACTGAAACAACATACAGTGCCCTGGGCACCGCCTGGTCCATATCTAGGATTTACTGTATAAAATTGTTATAGTGGAAGAAGGGAGAGTTTTACTTCGGCAATAAAGAGAAGGAATAGAGATGTGTTAAATAACCGTTGGCCACACCGAGGGGGCTGTGGCTAAATGATGGAAGAGAAAACAGAAACAGTAGAGGGATAGAGAGTGAATAATGAATGAACGATGAGCACTTTGGCTCGAAAATAACCCAGGTGACTGAGAAAGCGAGAGCGAGAGAGCTAGAGAGAGAGCGAGAGAGAGGGAGAGAGAGAGAGGGAAAGAGAGAGAGAGAGAGAGAGAGAGAGAGAGAGAGAGGGATGAAGAGATTGAGAGAGAAGAGGAGAGCGAGGCAGTTTATCCTCTGAGTGGTTATCCACACCGGAGCATACAGGCTCAAACCCTTACATGTACAGGTGGTTCACCTATGAAAGTGATGCTATACCTCACCCTGTGAGACCCGGGGAGCGTATATATCTTCCCACATATTGCTTTTAACCAAGCTGTTTCCTTCCAAGCCAGGCTCTGAAAACCATTCATTGATACAAGGCTAGGGGCTCAGGTTTTCAGAGCCTGGCTTGGAGGTACAGCAGCAGGTAGAGGAGAACAGGATGTCATGGATGACGTCGGGTCTCCTTGAATCCTTAGAAGCTGTGTCCCGATGTTTGTATGGTTTCCTTTCTTTGAGACTCTCTGCTGGCTCACTGTACACAAGTAGTATGTCCAGACCATACATGAGCTATACCCGATCAGTACAGTCGACCTCACTGCAAAAGAACTCGGTCACAGCCAACACAGGCAAACACAAGAAGCCAGAACACAGAGATAGTAGGCTATGTTTGCACCAGCACAGTCTCATAACTGTTCCCTTTCTCAGAACAAAATGGGAAGCCAGGGCTCTGCTTGGCCATGATAGGCACGTAGTAATCTCCCGTAGCCAGATTCTGAGACCGAGAGAATCTGTCAGGACTGAAAGGGATGCGTGAGATCAAGCAGACGTTTTTGAGGGTTTTGTCACTGGTTATTTGGACGTGGTGTACTGGTTATTAGGAAGCTGTGCTTAAACTGCTTCGCCTCGAGTGCATTGTGCGTGTGGCCACACGAATCGGCATGGGGGGAGCTTTGGTTGAGAGTTTCCTTTTGTGAGGGTGGAGAGTTGCTGGAACTCGCAATTTCTAATACTGTAAGTATGAATAAATCAATTAATCATGCAGCTGACCAAATTATGCAAGATTTTACTTCTGTTGTGAACAGAGTACTTAGAGACACCCAATGAGAGACGATCGACACGTCTAACTGCAGAGCGATAAACTGAGCAAATATCAGCAGATATCAAGCCGTCTGCAGCCACAGGCTCTGTTTGCACTAGCTTGTCTAAATGTACAGTGACCAGCCAGACATACTGACAGACAGGCCATCTCTCTTTCTCCACCTCTCTCTCGCTCTCTCTCTCCACCCACGCCCCCTCTCCACGCCTCATCGCTCTTCATCCATCAACACCACTGAGAGGAGAACACAACGCTGAAATATATGTCTTAAATCTCTAAACAGACATTGTCTTTCCTCAGCACATTCATTCCCAGCACCAGAGGAACAGTGGCATCCGATTTTAATTGTCTCTACCTCTGCCATGATGATGATGGGGAGGTCTGTAGTGTTGGAGTCTGGGCACGTTTGGTATTTTCTCATAAAGCCTGTACTGGAAGGGAAACAGCTCCTCTGATGAATAGGTCTATGGATTTGGCGTGGATTTCATGAAGAGCTGCACAACAGCAGATAAGGCCAGAGAGAAGTTTTCCACGGGGTCTATTGTAGCCAACATATGGAGAAGAGGGTTTTCCAGAATCATTAATGCAGGGGTGCAGACACATCTGTAGATTCCCTTTAGACTGTATTTATATTCATCATATACATCAGTGGAGGCTGCTGAGGGGAGGACGGCTCAGAGTAATGGCTGGAATGGAGACAATGGAATGGTATCATCCACATGGAAACCATATACTTGATACCATTCCATTGTCTCCACTCCAGATATTATTATGAGCCGTCCTCCCCTCAGCAGCCTCCACTGATGTATATGATGAATATAAATACAGTCTAAAGGGAATCTACAGATGTGTCTGCACCCCTGCATTAATGATTCTGGAAAACCCTCTTCTCCATATGTTGGCTACAATAGACCCCGTGGTGTTCATTCAGGAACACCAACCCCAGAGCAGATCATTGGGCTGGAGATGATCCCTTCCTTCCCTTTGTCTCTCGTTTCTCTCAGACAAAAGTGAGAGAGAAAAAAACGCCTTAGTATGCCTAATCAATTCACTGAGCTCTGACTGTTTCCACTCAGTAACTGTTGGGGATCTGATCACAGTTAATTACTTAGAGCTGGATATGAGCTTTAAAACACTAAATCTACTTTAGCCCACCTAAATAGTTCATACTAGTCCACTAGAGTAGGTAGTGTACAGTCGTGGCCAAAAGTTTTGAGAATGACACAAATATTAATTTTCACAAAGTCTGCTGCCTAAGTTTGCATGATGGTAATTTGTATATAATCCAGAATGTTATGAAGAGTGATCAGATGAATTGCAATTAATTGCAAAGTCCCTCTTTGCCATGCAAATGAACTGAATCCCCCAAAAACATTTCCACTGCATTTCAGCCCTGCCACAAAAGGACCAGCTGACATCATGTCAGTGATTCTCTCGATAACACAGGTGTGTGTGTTGAAGAGGACAAGGCAGGACATCACTCTGTCATGCTGATTGAGTTTGAATAACAGACTGGAAGCTTCAAAAGGAGGGTGGTGCTTGGAATCATTGTTCTTCCTCTGTCAATCATGGTTACCTGCAAGGAAACACGTGCCGTTATCATTGCTTTGCACAAAAAGTGCTTCACAGGCAAGGACATTGCTGCCAGTAAGATTGCAACTAAATCAACCATTTATCGGATCATCAAGAACTTCAAGGAGAGCGGTTCAATTGTTGTGAAGAAGGCTTCAGGGTGCCCAAGAAAGTCCAGCAAGCGCCAGGACCGTCTCCTAAAGTTGATTCAGCTGCGGGTTCGGGGCACCACCAGTACAGAGCTTGGAATAGCAGCTGGCAGAGTGCATCTGCATGCACAGTGAGGCAAAGACTTTTGGAGGATGGCCTGGTGTCAAGAAGGGCAGCAAAGAAGCCACTTCTCTCCAGGAAAAACATCAGGGACAGACTGATATTCTGCAAAAGGTACAGGGATTGGACTGCTGAGGACTGGGGTAAAGTCATTTTCTCTGATGAATCCCCTTTCCGATTGTTTGGGGCATCCAGACAAAAGCTTGTCCGGAGAAGACGAGGTGAGCGCTACCATCAGTCCTGTGTCATGCAAACAGTAAAGCATCCTGAGACCATTCATGTGTGGTTGCTTCTAAGCCAAGGGAGTGGGCTCATTCACAATTTTACATAAGAACACAGCCATGAATAAAAAAATGGTACCAACACATCCTCCGAGAGCAACTTCTCCCAACCATCCAGGAACAGTTTGGTGACGAACAATGCCTTTTCCAGCATGATGGAGCAGCTTGCCATAAGGCAAAAGTGATAACTAAGTGGCTCGGGGAACAAAACATTGATATTTTGAGTCCATGGCCAGGAAACTCCCCAGACCTTAATCCCATTGAGAACTTGTGGTCAATCCTCAAGAGGCAGGTGGACAAACAAAAACCCACAAATTCTGACAAACTCCAAGTATTGATTATGCAAGAATGGGCTGCCATCAGTCAGGTTGTGGCCCAGAAGTTCATTGACAGCATGCCAGGGCGGATTGCAGAGGTCTTGAAAAAGAAGGGTCAACACTGCAAATATTGACTCTTTGCATCAACTTCATGCAATTGTCAATAAAAGCCTTTGACACTTATGAAATGCTTGTATTCCATAGTAACATCTGACAAAAATATCTAAAGATACTGAGGCAGCAGACTTTGTGAAAATTAACATTTGTGTCATTCTCAAAACGTTTGGCCACGACTGTATATGTAGTACAAATAGAGGGGAGTGGTGGCTGGTGTCACTTAAATATATTGACAGGCTCATTGTAATGGCTGGAATGGAATAAATGTACAGGTGTCAAACATGGTTGCTGCCATTCTATTCATCCATTCCAGCCACTACTATGAGCCATCCTCCCTTCACCAGCCCCCTGTGGCAGAGACTTATGACTCACTGAAGCAGTTTCTGTGTGTCTCCTCCAGTCATCTGACTGAAGCTGTTTCTCTAAAGAAGTCTCTGTGTGTCTCCTCCAGTCGTCTGACTGAAGCTGTTTCTCTAAAGAAGTCTCTGTGTGTCTCGCCCAGTCGTCTGACTGAAGCACTTCTGCGTTCTTTACGGTCTTTAATCCAGAAGCATTTAGTTAACACCAATAATTACAGTCCTTTAACCATTGACTCTGTCTGTTAGTAGCTGCTGCTGCCTATGTCATTATCCATTTAGCCCTTCACTCCTGTGACACATGGCTCCTCTCTCTGGTGAGGAAAACTCTCTCTTTCTCTCGCTGTTAATCCACAATCCTCCCAATGTAAAATTAAACTTGATAGAATGGACTAGCATTGATCATCATTCCCTGCTGGTTGTAATAGCTGGCCATTTAGAATGTTTAATTAATGGATGCTTAATTGCCATACTAACTGCTTTTGTGCTACATAAAAAAATATGTGATGGGGAAAAAATCGATACAGGTACATATCACAATATTATTTGGGACGGTATTATATCGATACTTTGACTCCAAGTGAGACAACTTGTTTTCAGCTCCTTAATTTCCATTAATGATCTAAATAAATTGTCCCATGCGCTCTCTTTTCGATCTGCAGCAGATATACATGTATAAGGAGCAATAAGTTCAGAACATCAAATCCTATTAAAATCACAGTATTGAATCGCAATACATATCATATCGACGCCTTAGGATCAAGATAATATTGTATTGTGAAGTCCCTAGAAATTCCCAGCCCTATTTAGAATGTGGTACTTTTCTCACGTGCAACAATTGCAACTGTGCCTCACTATCATGTTGGCCATGTTGGCTGTTCCTCTTCCACTCACCAATCCATGGCCTGAGGGGTTTGGTCCATTCTATATACAGCAATCAACCTTTAGCGTGAGTTTCAGACATCCATCCTTATCAGTGGTCTATTATGGATTTATACGGTTCATGATTGAATTATTAGCATCAGTGTTATGTTCAAGACCACCTAAAGTGTGACCGATTCAAGACCAAGACCGGAGCAAATCAAATCTGAGTCAAGACCAAGACCGGCTATCAGACAAACGTGTTGGTTTTTACTTTTAATACATTTACCAACGTCTTAGTTTTTTTCTCGCTCTACTTTTTTCGTTAAACTTTTTCACCCCGGACGCTTTATCTGGACATGGTTCTACAGGACCACCAGCTGAAAAAATAAGTATATGTAGGTAGAGTTATTAAAGTGACTATGCATAGATAATAACAGAGAGTAGCAGCGGTGTAAAGGGGGGGGGGGGGGGTAGCCATTTGATTAGATGTTCAGGAGTCTTATGGCTTGGGGGTAGAAGCTGTTTAGAAGCCTTTTGGACCTAGACTTGACGCTCCAGTACCGCTGGCTGTGCGGTAGCAGAGAGAACAGTCTATGGCTAGGATGGCTGGAGTCTTTGACAATTTTTAGGGCCTTCCTCTGACACTGCCTGGTATAGAGGTCCTGAATGGCAGGAAGCTTGGTCCCAGTGCCCTCACGACTGTCTTGGTGTGCTAGGACCATGTTAGTTTGATGGTGATGTGAACGGCAAGGAACTTGAAGATCTCAACCTGCTTCTTACAGCCCTGTCGATGAGAATGGGGGCGACCTCAGTCCTCCTTTTCCTGTAGTCCACAATCATATCCTTTGTCTTGATCATGTTGAGGGAGAGTTTGTTGTCCTGGCACCACATGGCCAGGACTCCGACCTCCTCCCTATAGGCTGTCTCATCGTTGCTGGTGATCAGGCCTACCATTGTTGTGTCATCGGCAACCTTAATGATGGTGTTGGTGTTGTGCATGGCCGTGCAGTCATTAGTGAACAGGGAGTACAGTAGGGGACTGAGCATGCACCCCTGAGGGGCCCCCGTGTTGAGGATCAGCATGGCATACGTGTTGTTACCTACCCTTACCACCCGGCGTCGGCCCGTCAGAAAGTCCAGGATCCAGTTGCAGAGGGAGTTGTTTAGTCTCAGTGTCCTTAGCTTACTGATGATCTTTGAGGGCACTATGGTGTTGAACGCTGAGCTGTAGTCAATTAATATGTGTGGAGTAAAGGTGATCTAGAGTTTTTCCCTCTGGCTGCACATTTAACATGCCGATAGAAATTAGGTAAAACTGATTTAAATTTTGCTGCATTAAAGTCCTGGGCCACTAGGAGCACCGCCTCTGGAGGAGCGTTTTCCTGTTTGCTTATGGCGGTATACAGCTCATTGAGTGCAGTTTTAGTGCCAGTATCGGTCTGTGGTGATAAGTAGACAGCTACAAAGAATACAGATGAAAACTCTAGGTAGATAGTGTGGTCTACAGCTTATCATGATATACTCTACCTCAGGCGAGCAAGACTTCGAGACTTCCTTAGATATCGTGCACCAGCTATTGTTTACAAATATGCATAGGTCCCTGCCCCGTGTCTTACCAGAGGCTGCTGTTCTATCCTGCCGATAGACTGTATAACACGCCAGCTGTATGTTATTCATGTCGTCGTTCAGCCACAACTCGGTGAAATATAAGATATTGCCGTTTTTAATGTCCCGTTGGTATGATTTGCGTGCTTTCAGTTCGTCTCATTTATTTTCCATCGATTGAACGTTTGCAGTACGGGTGGCGAAGCCAGATTAGCCACTGATCCTCACAAGGCACATATCTTTCCTCAAATTCTCAGTTTCTTTCTGCAGCGAATGATGGGGATGAGGGACTTTACGGGTGTTTGGAGTATATCGTTCCCGTCCGACTAATTAAAGAAAAATTATTTGTCCAATTCAAGGTGAGTAATCGCTGTTCTGATGTCCAGAATCTCTTTTCGGTCATAAGAGATGGTAGGAGCAACATTATGTACAAAATAAGTTACAAACAATGCGAAAAAACAAACAAAATAGCACGGTTAGTTAAGAGCCAATAAAACGGCAGCCATCCCCTCCGGCGCCATCTTCACAACTTCCAGCTTAGTGGAGTCTGCCACTAGCACAGTCAGTGTAGTCACCTCAGCTATCCCCATTGAGATCATGTCAGTGCCTCGATCTCGAACTTGGGAAACAAAACATGGCGATGTTTGGCATAGCAATCTCAGGGGAATTAAGACCTTTCCATTCCTGTCATTATTGAAAGAAATTGTGATCTCACATCTCAAAATAGGGTTATATATTCTACCTCTTGGTGATGTCAGTCAGAAACACAATGTCAACTTTCACTGCCATGCGGACGACACACAGCTGTACATTTCGATGAAACAGGGTGAAGACCCAAAATTGCCTACCCTGAAAGCCTGTGTTTCAGACATAAGGAAGGCAAATGTTTTACTTTTAAACTCAGACAAAACAGAGATGGTATTTCTAGGTCCCAAGAAACAAAGAGATCTGCTGTTGGATCTGACAATTAATCTTGATGGTTGTACTGTCGTCTCAAATAAAACTGTGAAGGACCTCAGCATTACTCTGGACCCTGATCTGTCTTTTGACGAACATATCAAGAATATTTCAAGGACAGATTTTTCCATCTTCGTAACATTGCAAAAATCAGAAACTTTATGTCCAAAATTGATGCAGAAAAGCTAATCAATTACTTTTGTCACTTCTAGCTTAGACTACTTCAATCCTCTACTCTCTGGCTACCCGGATAAAGCCTTAAATAAACTTCATTAGTGCTAAACACAGCTGCTAAAATCCTGACTAGAGCTCAAAAAAGGTAACATATTACTCCAGTGGCTTACTTTTAAGGCTAGGGTTGATTTCAAGGTTTTACTGCTAAACTACAAAGCATTACATGGGCTTGCTCCTAGCTATCTCTCTGATTTGGTCCTGCTGTACATACCTACACATATGCTATGGTCACAAGACGCAGGCCTCCTAATTGTCCCTAGAATTTCTAAGCAAACAGCTGGAGACAGAGCTTTCTCCTATAGAGCTCCATTTTTATGGAATGATCTGCCTATCCATGTGTGAGATGCAGACTCGGTCTCAACCTTTAATTCTTCAATGAAGACATCTCTTCAGTAGGTCCTATTTTATTGTTTTATTTTTTATTTTTTTAACCTTTATTTAACTAGGCAAGTCAGTTAAGAACAAATTCTTATTTTCAATGACGGCCTAGGAACAGTGGGTTAACTGCACAGTGTCCCCCAACCCACCCCTGTCTCAGTCTCCAGTATCTATGCCGCAATAGTCTATGTGCCGGGGGGCTAGGGTCAGTCTGTTCTTTCTGGTGTAATTATCCTGTCTTATCTGGTGTCCTGTGTGAATTTAAGTATGCTCCCTCTAATTATCTCTCTCTCTCTCCCTCACTCCCTCCCGGAGGACCTGAGCCCTAGGATCATGCCTCAGGACTACCTGGGCTGATGACTCCTGGCTAGCGCCAGTCCACCTTGTCGTGCTGCTGCTCCAGTTCCAATTGTTCTGTCTGAGGCTGGGGAACACTGACCTGTTCACCGGGAGTGCTACCTTGTCCCGGACCTGCTGTTTCCGACTCTCTCTCTCTACTGCACCTGCTGTCTCGACCTCTGAATGCTCAGCTATGAAAAGCCAACTGATATTTACTCCTGAGGTACTGACCTGTTGCACCCTCTACAACCACAGTGATTATTATTTGACCCTGCTGGTCATCTATAAATGTTTGAACATCTTGAAGAACAATCTGGCCTTAAATGGCCATGTACTCTTATAATCTCCACCCGGCAGAGACAGAAGAGGACTGGCCACCACTCAGAGTCTGGTTCCTCTCTAGGTTTCTTCCTAGGTTCCTGCCTTTCTAGGGAGTTGTTCCTAGCCACCATGCTGTTTGGGGTTTTAGGCTGGGTTTCTGTATAGCACTTTGTGACGTCTGCAGATGTAAAAAAGGGCTTTATGGATAAATTTGATTGAAGATCGAGACCGGGAGGGGGACAAGGGGTCCGAGACAGAGTCAAGAATGAGACCAGAAAAATGCGAGTCCAATTCAAGACCATGATTGAAATTATGTCAAATACCCACCATAATAACAGTTCAAAATGTCCAGTATTTCTGTGTA
This sequence comes from Oncorhynchus mykiss, assembly GCF_013265735.2. Classification (NCBI taxonomy): domain Eukaryota; kingdom Metazoa; phylum Chordata; class Actinopteri; order Salmoniformes; family Salmonidae; genus Oncorhynchus; species Oncorhynchus mykiss. The sequence goes on from NC_048572.1 coordinate 78,780,953, forward strand.
CATATTTCAGAACAACATATGGATTCTTTAGACATTCAGAATATTGAAAAAATGCATGCCGGGGGAAAATAGAACCACTCTACAAATTATTACTAACCCAAACACAGTGGGGAACAATGAGCCTTCTATGCCTTCAGAGAAGGGCTCAGGATTTATAAAATAATGATTATAATAAAATAATAATATTGATAATTATATAATTATTTTCAATGATGTTTTGATTGAATCTCTTCAGTTTATGATGAAAAGGAAAGGGTTAACACCGAAGAGACAAAAATATCCAATCAGGATTTTGCTTTGCTGGTCTCTGGGGAGAAAGTGTGCAAAGGTTGGCAAAGGTTGGCTACTTTATCAAGGCAAAGGTTGGCTACTTTGTAGAATCTCAAATATAAAATATATTTAGATTTGTTTAGCACTTTTGTGGTTACTACATGATTCCATATGTGTTTTTTTTTTAAGTTTTGATGTCTTCACTATTATTCTACAATATAGAAAATAGTAAAAATAAAGAAAAACCCTTGAATGAATAGGTGTGTCCAAACTTTTGACTGTTACTGTAAATACAAAATGTGATGGTCTAAGAACACAACAAAGCTTCAATCACATCGATCTGATTGGATGGGCCTCTCTGGGCCTGGCTCCCCAGTGGGTGGGCCTCTGGGCCTGGCTCCCCAGTGGGTGGGCCTCTCTGGGCCTGGCTCCCCAGTGGGTGGGCCTCTCTGGGCCTGGCTCCCCAGTGGGTGGGCCTCTCTGGGCCTGGCTCCCCAGTGGGTGGGCCTCTCTGGGCCTGGCTCCCCAGTGGGTGGGCCTCTGTCCACAAAGGCACATCCATGTCTACGCCCCTGATCACAATTGCGCATCACAAATCCTACTATCCTAAAAACCAACACCTCAGACTAAACTTTTTCAATACCTAGTTTGCATACTCATTGTTGCCTTAGTTAGCATTCACTGGTAGATATCATAAATTGAAACGTCTTTCCTACCCTACCGGCTACCGATGTCATTCTTCTGTGAGCTGCTCCATGCCAAAACCAGTTGACAGCTGCACACTCTTGGTGCCCGCAGATTATATTCTGCTGAAACTAGGCTATGTGAGCGGCGAGCATGAGAATATATTTCACGTGTTTTGCGATTGTGTAGGCTACTCTCATGATTTCTCTATTGAAGACCTATAGGTTCACCACTGTACTAACCTGTCACACACTGAAGGCCTATAGGTTCACCACTAAAGGCCTATAGGTTCACCACTGTACTAACCTGTCACACACTGAAGGCCTATCGGTCCACCACTATACTAACCTGTCACACACTGAAGGCCTATAGGTCCACCACTATACTAACCTGTCACACACTAAAGGCCTATAGGTTCACCACTGAAGGCCTATAGGTTCACACTGAAGGCCTATAGGTTCACCACTAAAGGCCTATAGGTTCACCACTGAAGGCCTATAGGTTCACCACTAAAGGCCTATAGGTTCACCACAAAATGGCCTATAGGTTCACCACTAAAGGCCTATAGGTTCACCACTAAAGGCCTATAGGTTCACCACTAAAGGCCTATAGGTTCACCACTGAAGGCCTATAGGTTCACCACTGAAGGCCTATAGGTTCACCACTGAAGGCCTATAGGTTCACCACTGAAGGCCTATAGGTTCACCACTGAAGGCCTATAGGTTCACCACTGAAGGCCTATAGGTTCACCACTGAAGGCCTATAGGTTCACCACTAAAGGCCTATAGGTTCACCACAAAATGGCCTATAGGTTCACCACTAAAGGCCTATAGGTTCACCACTAAAGGCCTATAGGTTCACCACTAAAGGCCTATAGGTTCACCACTGAAGGCCTATAGGTTCACCACTGAAGGCCTATAGGTTCACCACTGAAGGCCTATAGGTTCACCACTGAAGGCCTATAGGTTCACCACTGTACTAACCTGTCTATAATAGATATAAAGCATGTTAAGATGTTCATGTTTTAACAAAGGAGGGTATATATATTTGGTCTGGCGAAGAGCTTTTATGCACTGGTCTCGGCTGGTCTTATTAGGAGTCCTCCCTGTCCGAGACAGAGTCAATACAGAGTACAAATGTATCCAACACCGAGACAAGACCAAGACACTCAATATGTGGTCTCAAGACCGGACATCTTGAGTAATACAACACTGATTAGCATCACGTGATGTCTTTCATTCAACAAAGAAGGGAACAGGCTGTTCATACTCTTCAAAAGGGTTACAACAACCTGCCTGCCCTCGCCCCCGTCCGCCTCACGTTGCCCTCCATGAGTTACTGCCTGTGGGGACTCCTGACTCCTCCACCGGCCTGTACTATAGCTTGTGTAGGTGTAGTAGTGATGATGGATGTCCTGGCTGCTACACGGTGGCTAATGTTACGAGTTGTCAGCCACTGAATAACGGGGAGGACTCAGGTGGCCTGGGCCGCTCGCTTCAGAGTGACGGCCCTCTGGAGAGGTGCTGCCCTTGATTATACACCGGGAGGGAGGAAGAGGGGGAGGGAAAGGGGGAAGAGGGAAGAGGGGGAAGTCAATGGCCTGACAGAGAGAGAGTGTCAGTTTGGGAGTTTATACAGTACACTATAAAGTATTCAGGACCCCTAGGTGTCTATTATAGAAGGATAAGGTTTTTACTTTGAGGTGGCCTGTCAGAATGCCTGTACCTGTCAGAGAAGGTCAAGAGGTTTATTACAGTCTGACATCACACTTATGGGAAATTACAATCACACTCCTGAGAGGTGAAGAGGTTCAGAACCTTGCATTAGAGAGAGTGTCCTGGGAAATCCACACGAGTCCCACTGTTGTTATCACATTCTCAAACACGCCTTTCATATTAGCATTGTTACCTGATCAATCAACAAATCAACTAATATCTGTTCTGGTCACTTGAACCCTCACCTCACCCCTGCAATACCTCCCAAGGTCGTAAGATTGGGAAGCAGAGCCTAAGGTAGTATTCTCCTTTATCAGCTGACCTGATTTAAACAAATCTTGAGACACAAAACAGCTGGAAACACAGCTCAGATGACAGTCTTGACAGTCTAGTCTAATTCAATTGGATATCACAAACCAAGAGGGATTCGTCCCTTCATAACAGATAAAAGGAAAACTTTAATCTGCTTTCTCCTTTCATTGCTTTAGGCCCACCGGGGGACTCATTTGATGGGGTATTAGTTCTGTACGTCGATAAAAAGGGACACTCGTCAACATCTGCCCTGCAGGAAAATGTCAAAATAACGGAACATTTACGTGACGTGGTGGCAGGCCCAATGACAGCAGAGGAGCAGAACCCAATCCGTTTAAAAACCCATTTGGAGCTGTGCCTGGTGGGTAGGGCAGAGGCTGGGAGACGCAGAGGTTTTCCCTGGGCATGTAAAAGGCCGGACTGACGGATGGACCTATAAACACTCAGCTTTTACCTCCCAGAGAAAAGAGACAAGAACAAAGGAGCCTGCTGCCCGGCACATTCCCATTCCTCCCTTTCCCTCTTAATCTTTCCTGTCATCGCCCCTCCCTGATGAGAAAAAGAGAGGGAGGAATGGAGGGATGCGGAGGGAGAGAGGGGTGTGGAGGGAATGAGAGATGGAGGGAGGGATGCGTAGGTGTGCATAAATCGTGTTGCCTGACTTGTTATTTTTCTCACCGTTCCCTCGCTCGTCTTCAGATGGCTGGGCTGGCTGTGTCTGGCTCACTGGTTGTTCTAACAGTAGACGGTTCAAACAACCATCAATAGTACTAATTACTGGACTGAACACATTGATGTATGCCATCAGAGTCCCTGGGTTCGCGCCCAGGCTCTGTCGTAACCGGCCGCGACCGGGAGGTCCGTGGGGCGACGCACAATTGGCCTAGCGTCGTCCGGGTTAGGGAGGGATTGGTCGGTAGGGATCTCCTTGTCTCATCGCGCACCAGCGACTCCTGTGGTTCCTGTGGTAGCCAAGGTTGCCAGGGGCACGGTGTAGCCTCCGACACATTGGTGCGGCTGGCTTCCGGGTTGGATGCGCGCTGTGTTAAGAAGCAGTACGGCTGGTTGGGTTGTGTATCGGAGGACGCATGACATTCAGCCTTCGTCTCTCCCGAGCCCGTACGGGAGTTGTAGCAATGAGACAAGATAGTAGCTACTACAACAATTGGATACCACGAAATTGGGGAGAAAAAGGGGTAAAATTAAAAAATACAATTTTGTATTTATTTTTTTAAACACATTGATGTGTTTTCCCAATAGGCCTTCTTCACAAAGCTTTCATCACGAGCAATATGATGAAGGTCTTTTGTTCTATTGATAAATCAACAACAGGATCTGTATCTGATAGATGTTTATTGTGTACCTATGGGAGACTATTCTTATTGATTAGGAACAAAGCATTGATTAATGAATGGCTTCTGTGTGATGTTTCCTTTTGCCGCTCTAGTCGCTAGTTCTAACTATGAATGTATATAATAGGTTGAATCCCCCGCACACCCAAAATGTATTACTGAAGGTGCTGAAAACTGGATAAACTGAAAAAAGGCTCTGCACACTTCCAGTCCGATACAAAGTTATTTTAATTGTATCTGAGCTTTCGGTCAATCAACCTTCATCAGAGCATAACTGTGCGTCACTGTGTATAATATGCTCTTTGTATCGAACTGGAAGTGTGCAGAGCCTTTTTTCTGTTTATCCAGTTTTACGTGTGAATGTAAAACATGTCATGAATCAAACACATACCACCATCTTGTTGAGGGAGACCCAGCAGTCCTGGGGGAAGTCCTGCAGCATGGGAACCAGGAATTGCAGACAGCCATCCCAGTGACACAGCAGCAGCATCATACCAATCAGGTTGAAGATACGCATTACTGCACTGGCCAGGTCATAGGTCATATGGAAGATCTAAAACAGAGATGGAGAGACAAGGAATGGGTTAAGGCGGAGAGGAAGGATGTGTGTGTGTGTGTGTGTGTGTGTGTGTGTGTGTGTGTGTGTGTGTGTGTGTGTGTGTGTGTGTGTGTGTGTGTGTGTGTGTGTGTGTGTGTGTGTGTGTGTGTGTGTGTGTGTGAGTACGTGCGTGTGTGGGAGAGAGAGACATCGAGAGATAGAGAAGCAGAGAGAGAGAGAAAAATGGAGAGAGAATCACAGTCACAGAATTCTTCAAGATTTCCTGTTTAATTTGCTGCAAGATTCTCTAGTGATCAAGATGACAATCCCTAGAAGCAGGATTAAAGGAGAAGACTACAGTCAGCAGAACCATATTGCCTGCTGTTCCTTTGGACCGGATTAAGAACGATTAATGAGAGGGGGAAGACAGCTTCCCATCAGTCGGCCATCAGATACACAGCAGGAACAGAGCAGACATGTGTTACAGCCAGATACAACACATTAATCAGAACTGTAACAGGACTCCCTCACTCACTCCCACACAAACACATACCGGTACACAAGTCTGTAGGCACAGATGGATACACACGGCAGGTAGCCTAGTGGTGAGAGCTTTGGACTAGTAACCGAAAGGTTGCAAGATCAAATCCCCGAGCCGACAAGGTAAAAATCTGTCATTGTGCCCCTGAACAAGGCAGTTAACCCACTGTTCCTAGGATGTCATTCTAAATAACAATGTGTTCTTAACTGACTAGCCTAGTAAAATACATTTTAAAAAACCCAACCAGATAAAAGGGGTATGCTTCTCTAAACCCAACCAGATAAAAGTGGTATGCTTCTCTAAACCCAACCAGATAAAATTGGTATGCTTCTCTAAACCCAACCAGATACAATTCACACCAAAACATATGCATTTCTGAGCCCTAAGCAAGAAACCAAACTGGCCACAAGGACAATCATCTTTCAATGATCCCTGAGGAGGTATTAGTAAAATACAAGATGGAAGACTAAATGCTTCTCAGTTCTGGCATGCCAATTGTGGAACCAGAGTCCCCCTGATGCCAGGTCAGCAGAGTCCCTGCCCAATATCTGAAATCCTACATCTTCAAAGAGCATCTTAAAAAATCCCATAGCACCCCCTCCTCCCCCCACTAAAAAAAATGTAAAAATAGCACCCTTGTCTTTCACACTTGACTTTTTCCTACTTGCTGATAGATTCTTTATTGAGGAAAATTTTACTTACTATGACTGAGATATTTGGTTGTCCTACCTAGCTATCTTAAAATGAATGTACTTGTAAGTTGCTCTGGATAAAAGGACATGAATGTAAATGTAAATGAGTATGGTGCTTTGCTGACTTACAGTCACTGACTGATGACATCATACACTATCTCTACCACGGCTGTGATTGGACATGAATCACCAGTTGATCTTTCTTAATGCCACTTTAACCTTTTGGGGCTTCTAATAGTTGGTTTCTAATATGACCTGGCAACTTACAAAATACTGCACTTCAGCACATCTATTTATAGAGTCAACATGTCACTTATGATTAGTGACATGTTGAGGAGGAGAGGAGATAGTCACAATGCCAGAGCAATATTTACAGTATGCAGAGTTCAGCTAACTTGGTTTAAGACAGAATCAGAATGGGTGTCATGTTGGCAACAAAGGTTCCAAGAGAATTACATTCTACAGAGAATACCGATTAGAATGTTACTGTCATGGAACGTTTGGTGCCAACATGGAGGACTGATTGGACAACTGTATGGCTCTAATGAGGCACCATGGACCGTGCCACGGTTCTTATGGTGTTATGAGAAATCTGAAAATAATGAACCAAAGAGAAGCAGAAATTGGACACATTTTGAGGCAGATTCTCTGCAATTCTGTGTGAAAATGTAATCACCAAAATTACTCATTCAATTAGACCCTCAAGTCTTCAAACCAACATTTTGTTTTTGTGTGGGAAACAATAAACACTCACATAATCAATTGGAGGAGTGAATAGCAACTACTACAACAACCACAACAACAACAACGGCAAAAGCAAACTGCTACTACTAAAACACAAACAGTTATGTCGCCATGGCAATTCCTATTAGTTTGAAGTGGAACTACTTTGTAGAAATGAAACAAACAGCTAGTCATTATATCGGTCTAAAATATCAAATATGCACTTTATGCTTCAAACCCATCTTTATAAGAGGTCTAAAATAGGTTATTTTTCGACTCAAAATTCAAATGATGTAGAGTAAGTCATTGTTGGCAGAATGAAATGTATGCAGTCAATGCGTGATTAATAAAATTCACCAATAAATCGCTAGGTAGTCTAATAAATATTGCTATATCCGGTTGTAAATCACAGCTAGCACATTGTTAACTGCCTCCAGCCATTCAGGAGATGAACTGCTTCAGTTTCACTGACCCAATGCTTTGCACAAAAACGGATTGAAAAGGGCAGTGATTGGGAATCTCAACACAATAAATCTAGCTATGCAGTCCTGTTACGTGGATAGTGTTATAGCTAGATGATTTATCTATGCAGGCCTACTTATTTAGCAAGCTAGCTATATGGCTTGACAGCTAGCTAGAACCTAAACTGACACAGAGCCTTGTACTGTAGCTCGCTAGCTAGCTGCTGGAAGAATGTGATGTTATCGCCTGGACAAGTGTGTGAGTGGAAGACTTTCTTTCCCCCAATGTTTAATTTTCAGCTTTGGTGGCTACAGCTATTAGGATCACTAAGCTACTCATGTATTTGGCATTGATCAAATGAGCAGGCAGGCAAGCTCCAAACCCCATTCACTTGTGGGTTATTATGGGACTGGGGGCAGGCTGCAAGAGGCTGAGCAGGCTTCCTCATCGTATTCACAGTGCAATTTCGGCTACAAACTGAAAAAGTTTGAGGGTTTGCCTACCACCCACTGTGCTAGACTTTAGCACATCTGGCTCAGGCTAGATAAACTTGTTATTATTGTGCATAGGCAACTTTACTTATTTATTTGTGTATATATATATATTTATTTTCATCAAAGAAAACAGTGTACAGGTGTGGTTGGAAGCCCAAGGGCTTATAGGAAAACCACACCACAAACAAACAATATACAATAAATACTTTTTTTTTTAAGGTTTGTTTAAAAATGATAACAAAACCTACTAATTATAAATGTATAAATAAATTGATCAGTAATGACGAAAATATATATACTGTTTTGTTTAAATGTGTGGGTGCATTGTGTGGATGTGAGTGTGTGAGAGTTAGGCTTTATGGAGGAGATTACTGAGTAGTTTGGTTCATCAGGCTGAACCCCCGTCTTCCCTTGAAGTTATTGAGGGATGATGATGTGTTGGCAATGTGAAGATAAAAATTCCAGAGTATGGTACCTATATACAGTGCCTTGCGAAAGTATTCGGCCCCCTTGAACTTTGCAACCTTTTGCCACATTTCAGGCTTCAAACATAAAGATATAAAACTGTATTTTTTTGTGAAGAATCAACAACAAGTGGGACACAATCATGAAGTGGAACGACATTTATTGGATATTTCAAACTTTTTTAACAAATCAAAAACTGAAAAATTGGGCGTGCAAAATTATTCAGCCCCTTTACTTTCAGTGCAGCAAACTCTCTCCAGACGTTCAGTGAGGATCTCTGAATGATCCAATGTTGACCTAAATGACTAATGACTAATCATCACCCTGAACACACCATCCCCACTGTCAAACATGGTGGTGGCAGCATCATGGTTTGGGCCTGCTTTTCTTCAGCAGGGACAGGGAAGATGGTTAAAATTGATGGGAAGATGGATGGAGCCAAATACAGGACCATTCTGGAAGAAAACCTGATGGAGTCTGCAAAAGACCTGAGACTGGGACGGAGATTTGTCTTCCAACAAGACAATGATCCAAAACATAAAGCAAAATCTACAATGGAATGGTTAAAAAATAAACATATCCAGGTGTTAGAATGGCCAAGTCAAAGTCCAGACCTGAATCCAATCGAGAATCTGTGGAAAGAACTGAAAACTGCTGTTCACAAATGCTCTCCATCCAACCTCACTGAGCTCGAGCTGTTTTGCAAGGAGGAATGGGAAAAAATGTCAGTCTCTCGATGTGCAAAACTGATAGAGACATACCCCAAGCGACTTACAGCTGTAATCGCAGCAAAAGGTGGCGCTACAAAGTATTAACTTAAGGGGGCTGAATAATTTTGCACGGACAATTTTTCAGTTTTTGATTTGTTAAAAAAGTTTGAAATATCCAATAAATGTTGTTCCACTTCATGATTGTGTCCCACTTGTTGTTGATTCTTCACAAAAAAATACAGTTTTATATCTTTATGTTTGAAGCCTGAAATGTGGCAAAAGGTCGCAAAGTTCAAGGGGGCCGAATACTTTCGCAAGGCACTGTATCTGGTAGAGAATGTACAATGTGAGGTGCAGCAGTGGGGAGGGTTCGGCAGTGTCTTGTGTTATATAGATGGATTTCAGAATGAACCAGGAAGAATCCAACCGAGGGAGAGATAGCCTCCCTGTTGGTTGTTTGATCAACAGGACTGTAAAGTTCCCAAAAGTAAGACTCCCATGGTATTTATATATTTGCAGAAAACCAAATCAGGTTTATTTTGTGACTTTTGCTCCTGCTTTCTAAACAATGATCTAAACAAAGTTGCGCTGTTCTGATGCCAGTAAACACAGCCCAGCGCAGTGCAACAGCTGTCAGCAAAGTGACTGGCACAACACTCACAACCCTAATCAGTGGAGAAGCACGTCTAGCACCATACTTAACACTTCCTCTCGAAACTCCACTCCACACTCTTAGAAAGGGTTCTTCGGCAGTCCCCATAGGATGACCATTTTTGGTTCCAGGTAGGTTCCATTTGGTGATATGGGCTAATTGAGTGAATGCTGACGCACAACCAAATATAGAAATGGTGTATTCTATTATTCTAACTCTCAATAGTAAGTTGAGACCCCAACTGAGTACCATATATCTTGTTTGCCTGTTTAACACCAGCCCATCTTAGCACTCATCTTCCATGCATGCCAAGTATCCTCCTCTACCCATCATGCACCGCTCTGTGTGTTTGTCGCATAATGTCTTCAGAAAATCCAATTATCCAAAGGTCATGTGCACACACAGGGCCCAGTGCATCCATCCACCATCCGCCATTCACACCAGGGGCCCAACCAAGTACAAAGTACCCCTTCAAAAAATTAATCGAGCAGAGGCATATATGTACTGTAGATGAACAAATAACTAGATATGAAGGCCGAAGGAAAAACCAGCTAATCAGAAATCCATTCCCGAAGCCAACAAAGAGACAGAAAATGTATGGAAACACAATTAAACCCATACGAGGAACGCTTGCCTAACTGAATTACAGGTTGGTAATAATAACAATTAGCAAGACATACAGTATGATCATAGTGAGCACCCCCTCCGGTGTACCATATTATCACCCCTCCACCCCACCTGCACCTCCTCAGGGGTCTTAATTGATTAAATGTGTTTGCATCTCTAATATGCTGCCTATGAAGACGAGCTGACACCTTCTGGGATTCACAGGTCAAAGGGGGAGACGGTGACGACACTGATGGTGATTAGGATGCAAAGTGTGTTTAAAATCTTAAACCCTCCTGCCAACAACATCACACATATTTCAGTGAGAACAGCAAAGCAAACCTCCTGGCCCTTGACAAACGACTGGGAACAAACTAACATATGCAGCTTGCAGACAGGGCCGGGTCCAGACTGATCATCTGTCTCACAGCTTATTGGGCATCAGCCAACAACTAAATGTCTGAGAAGGAACTCAGTGACCTAACAGCACCTATAAACAGATCTGCTTTTTTATTCATTTATGCAGAAGTCCAAATAGATTAGAAGAGTTTCTGGTTACAGAACAGTGTGGTGTGCTGGTTGAATATTCTATGCTTGACAGAGCATTCTATGATTGTCTACCTAGACAACTTGTCTAGACAACCTTTAGCATAATTCACTACCCCTCACTCACCCTCAATACCTCTCACTAGCTCTCAATACCCAATTCACTATCTTCAATTCACTACGCCTCTCTACCCAATTCACTATCTACAATTCACTACCCCTCACTCCCCCTCAATACCTCTCACTAGCTCTCAATACCCAATTCACTATCTTCAATTCACTACCCCTCACTCCCCCTCAATACCTCTCACTAGCTCTCAATACCCAATTCACTATCTTCAATTCACTACGCCTTTCTACCCAATTCCCTATCTACAATTCACTACCCCTCAATACCCAATTCACTATCTTCAATTCACTACGCCTCTCTACCCAATTCACTATCTACAATTCACTACCCCTCACTACCCAATTCACTATCTACAATTCACTATCTACAATTCTCTACACCTCACGACCCAATTCACTATCTACAATTCATTATCTACAATTCACTACCCATCACTACCCAATTCACTACCCCTCACTGCCCAACTCACTATTTACAATTCATGATCTACAATTCACTATTTACAATTCACTCTCTACAATTGACTACCCCTCACTACACCTAGAGTAAAGCACTTCAGACCTACAGTGGAAAGTGTGGTAAAAAATCCAATCCATTATCATTATTGCCATAGGACATTTATCACATTGTCTATAAATTACTTCTGTGTAATGCTGTCCTACCTCCCTACTGTACCTTCTCTCTGACAATAATTGTACTTTGCTAGCATAGCCATTAAGGCTGGGAATCGTATGGGACCTCAAACTACAATATTATCACTATACTTAGGTGCCAATATGATATGTATTGCGATTCTCATGATTCTCATGATTCTATATCAAATCAAATCAAATTGTATTAGTCATGCGCCGAATACAACAGGTGTAGAATAAGAGATAAAACTAACAAGTAATTAAAGAGCAACAGTAAAAAATAACAATATATACAAGGGGGTGCCGGTACAGAGTCAATGTGCGGGGGCACCGGTTAGTTGAGGTAGTATGTACATGCCTATACATAGATGACAACAGAGAGTGGCAGTGGTGTGGAGAGGGGGGGGGGGGCAATGCAAATAGTATTGGTAGCCATTTGACAACATCAGGAGTCTTATGGCTTGGGGGTAGAAGCTGTTTAGAAGCCTCTTGGACCTAGACTTGGCGCTCCGGTACAGCGTGCCGTGTGGTAGCAGAGAGAACAGTCTATGACTAAGATGGCTGGAGTCTTTGACAATTTTAGGGCCTTCCTCTGACACTGCCTGGTATAGAGGTCCTGAATGGCAGGAAGCTTGGCCCCAGTGATGTACTGGGCCGTACACACTACCTTCTGTAGTGCCTTGCGGTCGGAGGCCGAGCAGTTGCCATACCAGGCAGTGATCAACCCATCAGGATGCTCTCGAGGGTGCAGCTGTAAAACCTTTTGAGGATCTGAAGACCCATGCAAAATCTTTTCAGTCTCCTGAGGAGGACTAGGTTTTGTCGTGCCTGCTTCACGACTGTCATGGTGTGCTTGGACCATATTAGTTTGTTGGTGATGTGGACACCAAGGAACTTGAATCTCTCAACCTGCTCCACTGCAGCCCCGTCGATGAGAATGGGGGCGTGCTCGGTCCTCTTTTTCCTGTAGTCCACAATCATCTCCTTTGTCTTGATCACGTTGAAGGAGAGGTTATTGTCCTGGCACCACACAGCCAGGTCTCTGTCTTGTTGTTGTCGGTGATCAGGCTTTTGTGTCATTGGCAAATTTAATGATGGTGTTGGAGTCGTGCCTGTGTGTGCAGTCATGAGTGAACAGGGAGTACAGGAGGGGGCTGGGCACACACCCCTGAGGGGCCCCTGTGTTGAGGATCAGCGTGGCGGATATGTTGTTACCTACCCTTAACCCTTGGGGGCGGCCCGTCAGGAAGTCCAGGATCCAGTTGCAGAGGGAGGTGTTTAGTCCCAGGGTCCTTAGCTTAGTGATGAGCTTTGAGGGCACTATGGTGTTGAACGCTGAGCTGTAGTCAATGAATAGCATTCTCACATCGGTGTTCCTTTTGCCCAGGAGAGAAAGGGCAGTGTGGAATGCAATAGAGACTGCATCTGTTGGGGCGGTATGAAAATTGGAGTGGGTCAAGGATTTCTGGGATGATGGTGTTGATGTGATCCATGACCAGCCTTTCAAAGCACTTCATAGCTACAGACGTGAGTGCTATGGGTCGGTAGTCATTTAGGCAGGTTACGTTAGTGTTCTTGGGCACAGGCACTATGGTGGTCTGCTTAAAACATGTTGGTATTACGGACTCGGACAGGGAGAGGTTGAAAATGTTAGTGAAGACACTTGCTAGTTGGTCAGCACATGCTCGCAGTACACGTCCTGGTAATCTGTCTGGCCCCGTGGCCTTGTGAATGTTGACCTGTCTAAAGGTCTTACTCATATCGGCTGCGGAGAGCGTGATCACACAGTCTTCCGGTACAGCTGGTGCTCTCATGCATGTTTCAGTGTTATTTGCCTCAAAGTGAGCATAGAAGTAGTTTAGCTCGTCCAGTAGGCTTGTGTCACTGGGCAGTTCTCGGCTGTGCTTCCCTTTGTTATCTGTAATGGTTTCCAGGCCCTGCCACATCTGACGAACGTCAGAGCCAATGTAGTACGACTTGATCTTAGTCCTGCATTGACGCTTGCCTGTTTGATGGTTCATCGGAGGGCATAGCGGGATTTCTTATAAGCTTCCGGGTTAGAGTCCTGGTCCTTGAAAGCGGCGGCTCTAGCCTTTATCTCAGTGCGGATGTTGCCTGTAATCCATGGCTTCTGCTTGGGGTATGTACGTACGGTCACTGTGGGGACGACGTCATCGATGCACTTATTGATGAAGCCAATGACAGATGTGGTGTACTCCTCGATGCCATTGGAGGAATCCCGGAACATATTCCAGTCTGTGCTAGCAAAACAGTCCTGTAGCTTAGCATCTGCTTCATCTGATCACTTTTTTATTGATCTAGTCACTGGTTCTTCCTGCTATAATTTTTGCTTGTAAACAGGAATTAGGAGGATTGAATTATGGTCAGATTTGCCAAATGGAGAGCGAGGGAGAGCTTTGTATGCATCTCTATGTGTGGAGTATAGGTGGTCCAGAGTTCTTTTCCCTCTGGTTGCACATTTAACATGCTGATAGAAATTTGGTAAAACTGATTTAACATTCCCTGCATTAAAGTCCCCGGGCTACTAGGAACGTCGCCTCTGGATGAGCGTTTTCTTGTTTGCTTATGGCAGAGTACAACTCATTCTATGCTATCTTAGTGCCAGTCATTGACTGTGCTCAGTAAACAGCTACAAAGAAAATAGATGAAAACTCTCTCGGTAGGTAGTGTGGTCTGCAGCTTATCATGAGAAACTCTACCTCAGGCGAGCGACAGCTCAAGACTTCCTTAGATATCGTGCACCAGCTGTTGTTTACAAAAATACATAGACCGCCCCCTTTTGTCTTACCAGACGCCGCTGTTCTATCCTGCTGGTACATCGTATAACTAGTCAGCTGTATGTTGATATTGTCGTCGTTCAAGCATAAGATGTTACAGTTTTTAATGTCCCATTGGTAGTTTAATCTTCCCAGTAACTCGTCCATTTTATTGTCCAAGGATTGCATGTTTGTGGGGTTTTATTCGATCGCCTCCGACTTCTCAGAAGGCAGCCCGCTCTCCAGCGTCTCTTTCTCCTTCTCCTCTTCACGCAGATGACTGGGGTCGGGGCCTGTTCCCGAGGGAGCCGTATATCCTCCGGCTCGGGCTCGTCAGAGTCATGAAAGAAGAAAAAGGATTCTGCTAGTCCGTGGTGAGTAGTCGCAGTCCTGATGTCTAGTTATTTTCGGTCATAAGAGACGGTAGCGGCAACATTATGTTCAAAAAGAGTAAAAAAATAAGTTACAAACAAAGCAGATAAACAAACAAAAAAACACAATCGGTTGGGGGCACGTAAAACGTCTGCCTTCTGCTCCGGTGCCATCTTACTCAATACTGTGATTTTATTGCAATTCGATGTTCCCAACATATTGCTCAACATATGTCTGCCGCAGACGGACAAGAGAAAGCCATGAGTATGAGTTTTAATCTATCAAGGAA
>NC_048572.1:79160914-79185914 GCF_013265735.2 Oncorhynchus mykiss
TGTTAGATTAATTCAGCACAAATTGAATTGATCCTAAAGAAAACTAACATTTACTGAATTGCACCAACCAACTTGTGCTGTAATTCCGTGACAAAATAACGATAAATCTATATGGTTAAAAGGAGCGCTGCAACTTTTTAAATTTCCTTTTATTTCAATATGGCCTATAAATAATTTGACCGCATGAATAAGGACGATGATTTGGTAACCTACATAATTTATAACAATAGGTACTTGCTTAGTCTGAAAATTGCATCAAACGCTTAATTTTAAATTTCAGATGGTATGCTATTTATTGAGCAATATGTTTATTTGCTATAACTCACAAATAAACTAACCAGTAATTACTTGGTAATTTCTTGCGTAATAACAGTTTTATCAATGCATATAAGCCATCCTTATAAAATTGAGAGAATACATGTTTTTTTATGTACGTTTACCGTCTTAAAGCGTCAAGTACAGTACAAGACCGTAAATAGTTTCAACCAAGTGAGTTTACAATACAACCCTCTAGATAAAACATACGTCAACAAATATGTAAACAAGCCTACTTTAAAGTGTATTTAAATGTAAATGCATTTTGAATAAAGTTTGATAAGTGATTTGATGTTACAGTATTATTTACAGATGACTTATTTTGGAGATAGGGTTTACACGGTAGAAATGGGGAAATACACCACTTCCATCATGCTTTACAGGTGTGTTCTATATACGCATTAAAGTTGTTTTTTTAATGATTATGCCACTGATATCATACCCCAATATGCAGGAGTAAATAATATACTGTAAAGGTATTCTGTGGGTACATGCGATCAATTCAAAATTATGTCAGAGAAAAATTGTGAGAATAGCCTCACTAGAGCAAAGTCCTGTAGAATGAATGCTTTCTCAAAAAATAGCTACTTGACATGTTAAGTTACGTGTTCAAAATCCCAAACTTATAGAATACCACAGAATACAACATTTAATACCACATGTTGCAGTGTATGGTGTTTTCAGATGCAGTGATGTTGCAGTGTATGGTGTTTTCAGGTGCAGTGATGTTGCAGTGTATGGTGTTTTCAGGTGCAGTGATGTTGCAGTGTATGGTGTTTTCAGGTGCAGTGGTGTTGCAGTGTATGGTGTTTTCAGGTGCAGTGGTGTTGCAGTGTATGGTGTTTTCAGGTGCAGGGATGTTGCAGTGTGTGGTGTTTTCAGGTGCAGTGTATGGTGTTTTCAGGTGCAGTGATGTTGCAGTGTATGGTGTATTCAGGTGCAGTGTATGGTGTTTTCAGGTGCAGTGATGTTGCAGTGTATGGTGTTTTCAAGTGCAGTGATGTTGCAGTGTATGGTGTTTTCAGGTGCAGGGATGTTGCAGTGTATGGTGTTTTCAGGTGCAGTGATGTTGCAGTGTATGGTGTTTTCAGGTGCAGTGATGTTGCAGTGTATGGTGTTTTCAGGTGCAGTGATGTTGCAGTGTATGGTGTTTTCAGGTGCAGGGATGTTGCAGTGTATGGTGTTTTCAGGTGCAGTGATGTTGCAGTGTATGGTGTTTTCAGGTGCAGTGATGTTGCAGTGTATGGTGTTTTCAGGTGCAGTGATGTT
This sequence comes from Oncorhynchus mykiss, assembly GCF_013265735.2. Lineage (NCBI taxonomy): Eukaryota > Metazoa > Chordata > Actinopteri > Salmoniformes > Salmonidae > Oncorhynchus > Oncorhynchus mykiss. The sequence goes on from NC_048572.1 coordinate 79,162,499, forward strand.
GCAGTGTATGGTGTTTTCAGGTGCAGTGATGTTGCAGTGTATGGTGTTTTCAGGTGCAGTGATGTTGCAGTGTATGGTGTTTTCAGGTGCAGTGATGTTGCAGTGTATGGTGTTTTCAGGTGCAGTGGTGTTGCAGTGTATGGTGTTTTCAGGTGCAGTGATGTTGCAGTGTATGGTGTTTTCAGGTGCAGTGATGTTGCAGTGTATGGTGTTTTCAGGTGCAGGGATGTTGCAGTGTATGGTGTTTTCAGGTGCAGGGATGTTGCAGTGTATGGTGTTTTCAGGTGCAGTGATGTTGCAGTTCAACTGCAACATTTAGTTTAACTGTGTCCAAAATAACGTAGTTCACTGTAGAAAAACTGCAAATTGTTTAACATCATTAATGCAGTCATATTGTGAAGGACTGCATTTAAACTTTATCTTGGCCAGGTCGCAGTTGCAAATGAGAACTTGTTCTCAACTAGCCTACCTGGTTAAATAAAGGTGAAATACATTTTTTAAAAATAAATAAATAAACGACCCTTTTGACACACTATATTTGGTTGTGAGGGTATTTATCATGTTTTTATACATCATGGTGTGTGAAGCCTTTTTCATAGGAAAATACAGATACAGTCTCGAGGTATATATGATCAAAATAGTCAAACAAGTGTATTTAAAATAAGTCTCCAAATATTTAAATATTGTATGGAGAGTTTATGGATTATTATGTCTATTTAGCATGGAAGAATGTGGTGTGAGGAAACAGACAGTGAAAACAACAACATATATGTAAAAAAAAACACGATCATCTATCTAAAGACAAAATGTGTAAAGATCCAAACTAGCCCTGGCTAATGATAAAAATGTATTTAACCAGGCAAGTCAGTTAAGAACAAATTCTTATTTACAATGACGGCCTTCCTCGACCAAACCCTAGCACGGACGAGGCTGGGCCAATTGTGCACCGTTCTACACTCTAAAAAGAAAAGGTTCCTGGAATATCCTTTAGAGGTTCTCCAAATTGAAACTGTGGGGGAACCCCTATAAGTTCTTCAAATAACCCCTTTTAATTGGATCCTCGAATAACTTTTGAAGAATCTTTCGGGGTTAACTTTTAACTGGACAATCAATACAATGAATTGATTAGCCAGGAATAATATAAACACAGCAGTATTTCAGCTCCCGAGGGCATGCATTCATTTAAAAGCCCTGCACTTTTATAAAATATAAATACATATATTTTTTAATGTTTTTTTTATTCTGATTTTTCAGGGGTGCTGCAGCACTTTCAGCACTCCTAATTCCCGCGGATATGCTTACTCTACAATATTTGCATGTTGCATTGAACTACCGTAGCCATGCACAAAATGGCAAAAACACAGTTCACCAAACCGTCCTCCTTGTTGATAGAAAACATTCCACAAAAATCTTCTAATTTAGAAATTAGAATGTGTTTTAGCTTTTGGTGCCAGCATTGTGTCATTAAAATTAAAAATATCAAGACCGAGTTTCCCAAACTCTGTCTATGCTTCTGGTGGCCAACAAGTCATGATGAGTTCAAGTACATTACATGGTCAACAGTAGTAAAGCATCAACACAGACTTTTTTAGGGCCACATTCACTAGACTAGACTACTGTATCTGTTATTATCAGAGCAAAATGTACACCTGTTCTTTTCAGTGTGTGTGTGTGTGTGTGTGTGTGTGTGTGTGTGTGTGTGTGTGAGTGAGTGAGTGAGTGAGACAGAGACAGATACAGAGACAGAGACAGAGACAGAGATAGAGACATAGATAGATTTTCAGTGGGGAATAAAATGCATAACTAGTAGAAGTTAAATGTTAAAGAATTACCAAGACAGTTCCTGTTTAAGCATTGAATCATCTATTTTCTTTCCCTCTGGAAATAACAGGTGCCATCTTTGCTGCAGTTGCAACATTTAGATATTTGGGGGGGTCCGGGTAGCCATTTGACTAACTGTTCAGCTGTCTTATGGCTCGATGGTAGAAGCTGTTCAGGAGTCTTTTGGTCCCAGACTTGAGCTCCGGCACCGCTTGCCATGCGTGCGGTACCATGCAGTAACATCAGCCATGTTGAGATGGAAATTATTCAATGAAGATAGAGATTGAGTAATCTCAGGCTGCTCATGATTATTATATTCAGGTATTATAGCACACTGTCTTATTAGGCAAACAATTGATTTGCAGTTGTAGAATAATGATAGTGTTATGATTATAATCATGTTAACAATCCTGATAAGAATTTCACACTGAATCGTGGACTACATTTTATATGATGAAGATATATGTGTTCCAAGAACACAAAAAGAAAAAGAAAAAAATGTATTTTTTGGGAGCTAATTCAAATAAGGTTATACATGTATAACCAAAACTGTATCAGACAAATGCATTATTGTCTACTTTACTGTATATTTAAATGTATACATTGAATACTTCATATTTTGAAGATAATTAACTAAGTACAACCTTCTGCAAATGTACACTGCAAAATAAATGTTTTTTTTTTAATGTTTAAAAACATAAATTGCTTTACTACAAGGAGTGCATGCCTGTTTTAATTACCTGTTGTTATGTCTGAAAGTCACCTGCAAGGAAATAAGAAATTATGTTAACGAAATAAATGTTAAAAATAAGGTGAAAATAATTTCATCAGAATAGACCTCTAGTTTCTTAGGCCCACTTGAGTAAAAGTGGAATAGGCTTACATGCAAGCCGACATCACACTCTTGCAAATGTTAATGATGCTCTATAAGGGTTAGGCTAATATTCAGCATAGGCCTACTTGGAAATGTATACAATAAAATAAATATTGCCTACAAACGTTTACTTATTGTCAATATCAAAATGTGAGTAATTACAAATATTTCTCGTTTAACGTTACACAAGTACCTAAGGATTAAATATTAGGCCTAAACTTTCTCAAGTAGAAATGTCTGTAAAATAAACGTACCCAAGTGAGCTTCTTCACCGAGGGAGCTCTTAATTCTTCCCCTGCCTTGGATGTGAGAGAGACTAGCTCCCAGCACCTCTCGTCCCTTAATTTGAAGCAGGCTGGGTTTTATGATAATTCGAGTTGACACCAAATTGTGCATCATGAAAGGAGGGGGCAAACTCTGGCCTGTTCCCACGAGGCACATTCCGACAGTCAAGTTCAAGCTCAAAGCGCGAGCCTCTATTGCAATTCAAGGCGTGTCGTGCAGCTCATTATGAAAAAATAGCGCGCGCTCTCTGTGGTGGGGAGTTCGTCAACCTTTTGAGATTCAGGCATTGAGGAACTCGTCATCATGTCAGTAGTTGCATATGTCTAAAGTGATTCAAAAAAGTAAAGAGCCTGAATATAAAGCACCCCAAACTAGATTTTTGCGAATATTTGTATTAGGACTAAAGGCATAAACTTCACACAAAAAAGTAAATTTAAACTAAACTACACAATATGCCTATTTTGTGGAAAAGAAAATTATAATTTATTTCAGAAGTAATTTAGTTTACATTTGACTTTAAAAAGCATGTAGGTCTAGTTTCTTCACACCATATACTGTAGGACAGGGGTATTCAACTCTTACCCTACGATGTACAAAGGTTTCTGGATTTCTGTTCTACCAGATAATTCATTGCACACACCTGGTATCCCAGAACTAAATCAGTCCCTGATTAAAGGGGAACAATTTTAAAAAATGCAGTGGAACTGCTATGAAATGGGATCATTGAAAAATCATGTTTGTCAAATAACGAATTTAACGTGGCGTCTACAAAATCGTGATCTAGACAATTACTGTCTACCTCAATTAAAATGAGACCATGGAGCCTACTTCACTTTCTGAAGGACATCATAAATTATATACAGTGCTTTCAGAAAGTATTCAAACCCCTTGATTTATTCCACATTTTGTTTTGTTACAGCCTGAATTAAAAATGGATTAAATACATTATTTTCTCACCCATCTACACAGAAAACCTAATAATGACAAAGTGAAAACAGGTTTTTAGAAAATGTACATATGTATTCACACCCCTGAGGCAATACTTTGTAGAAGCACCTAGCGATTACAGCTGTGAGGCTTTCTGGGTAAGTCTCTAAGAGACTCTACACCTGGATTGTGCAGCATTTGCCCATTATTCTTAAAAACATTATTCAAGCTCTGTCAAATTGGTTGTTGATCATTGCTAGACAACCATATTCAGGAAGTCAAAACTGTAACTTGGCCACTCAGGAACATTCACTGTCTTCTTGGTAAGCAACTCCAGCGTAGATTTGGCCTTGTGTTTTAGGTAATTGTCTTCCTGAAAGATGAATTAATCTCCAAGTGTCTGGTTGAAAGTAGACTGAACCAGGCTTTCGTCTAGGATTCTCTAGGATCCTGAAAAACTCCCCAGTCCTTAATGATTACAAGCATATCCATAACATGATGCAGTCACCACAACACTTGAAAATATGGAGAGTGGTACTCAGTAATGTGTTGCATTGGATTTACACCAAACATAACACTTTGTATTCAGGCCAAAACGTTAATTGCTTGGCCACATTTTTTGCAGTATTACTTTAGTGCCTTGTTGCAAACAGGATGCATGTTTTGCACTACTTTTATTCTGTACTTGCTTTCTTCTTTTCACTCTGTCAATTAGGTTAGTCTTGTGGAGTAACTACAATGTTGTTGATCCATCCTTTGTGTTTTCCTATCACAGCCATTAAACTCTGTAACTGTTTTAAAGTCACCATTGGCCTCATGGTGAAATCCCTGAGCGGTTTCTTTCCTCTCCGGCAACTGAGTTAGGAAGGACACATGTATCTTTGTAGTGACTGGGTGTATTGATACAACATCCAAATTGTAATGAATAACTTCACCATGCTCAAAGGGATATTGAATGTCTGCTCTTTTTTTTTTAATCCATCCACCAATAGGAGCCCTTCTTTGCGAGGCATTGAAAAACCTTCCTGGTATTTGAGGTTGAATCTGTGTTTGAAATTCACTGCTCAACTGAGGGACCTTACAGATAATTGCATGTGTGGGGTACAGCGATGAGGTAGTCAAACATCATGCTAAACTATTATTTCACACAGAGTGAGTCCATGCAATTTATTATGTGACTTGTTAAGCAGATATGTACTCCTGCACTTATTTAGGCTTGCCATGACAAAAGGGTTGAATTCTTATTGACTCAAGACATTTCAACATTATAATTTTTTTTTTTAATTTGTAAAAAAGTATAGAAATATAATTCCACTTTGACATTATGTGGTATTGTGACTAAGCTAGTGACCAAAAAAAAAAAGCAGGCTGTAACACAACAAAATCTGGAAAAAGTCAAGGGGTGTGAATACTTACTGAAGGCAATGCAGGCTACTGTAGTCCAGCCTGGGCTTGTAAACTGTAGCTCTTACATGAACTTTTTTCACTTTTTCATTTGGAACTGATGAACTCTGAACTGTTTGCTCTTATGGTTAGAGTTGGGGCGGGCAGGTGCCTTAAATCAATGACCATTTCTAAGGCATTGGTCTTTTTTATGCTTTTGCTTTTGATGATCCCCTGAATTGTTATGGGAGTGAAGTCCCCTAATTTTGTGGAAAGGCACGCTACAGCCAAGCTTATGAGGATGGGGCATTGGGGTTCACAGTAGTCTGTTTTAGCCACATGCCAGGTGAAGGGAAGGCATTGAACAGGGGAATCTTATCTGACAGAAGACATCGTCATTATTCAGAATTTTGTGATTAACAAATCAAATCAAATCAAATGTTATTTGTCACATGCGCCGAATACAACAGGTGTAGACATTACAGTGAAATGCTGAATACAACAGGTGTAGTAGACATTACAGTGAAATGCTGAATACAACAGGTGTAGTAGACATTACAGTGAAATGCTGAATACAACAGGTGTAGTAGACATTACAGTGAAATGCTGAATACAACAGGTGTAGACATTACAGTGAAATGCTGAATACAACAGGTGTAGACATTACAGTGAAATGCTGAATACAACAGGTGTAGTAGACATTACAGTGAAATGCTGAATACAACAGGTGTAGTAGACCTTACAGTGAAATGCTGAATACAACAGGTGTAGTAGACATTACAGTGAAATGCTGAATACAACAGGTGTAGTAGACATTACAGTGAAATGCTGAATACAACAGGTGTAGTAGACATTACAGTGAAATGCTGAATACAACAGGTGTAGACATTACAGTGAAATGCTGAATACAACAGGTGTAGTAGACATTACAGTGAAATGCTGAATACAACAGGTGTAGTAGACCTTACAGTGAAATGCTGAATACAACAGGTGTAGTAGACATTACAGTGAAATGCTGAATACAACAGGTGTAGTAGACATTACAGTGAAATGCTGAATACAACAGGTGTAGTAGACATTACAGTGAAATGCTGAATACAACAGGTGTAGTAGACCTTACAGTGAAATGCTGAATACAACAGGTGTAGACATTACAGTGAAACGCTGACTTACAACAGGTGTAGTAGACATTACAGTGAAATGCTGACTTACAACAGGTGTAGTAGACATTACAGTGAAATGCTGAATACAACAGGTGTAGTAGACATTACAGTGAAATGCTGACTTACAACAGGTGTAGTAGACATTACAGTGAAATGCTGAATACAACAGGTGTAGTAGACATTACAGTGAAATGCTGACTTACAACAGGTGTAGACATTACAGTGAAATGCTGAATACAACAGGTGTAGTAGACATTACAGTGAAATGCTGAATACAACAGGTGTAGACATTACAGTGAAATGCTGAATACAACAGGTGTAGTAGACATTACAGTGAAATGCTGAATACAACAGGTGTAGACATTACAGTGAAATGCTGAATACAACAGGTGTAGTAGACATTACAGTGAAATGCTGAATACAACAGGTGTAGTAGACCTTACAGTGAAATGCTGACTTACAACAGGTGTAGACATTACAGTGAAATGCTGAATACAACAGGTGTAGACATTACAGTGAAATGCTGAATACAACAGGTGTAGTAGACATTACAGTGAAATGCTGAATACAACAGGTGTAGTAGACATTACAGTGAAATGCTGAATACAACAGGTGTAGTAGACATTACAGTGAAATGCTGAATACAACAGGTGTAGTAGACATTACAGTGAAATGCTGAATACAACAGGTGTAGTAGACATTACAGTGAAATGCTGAATACAACAGGTGTAGTAGACATTACAGTGAAACGCTGACTTACAACAGGTGTAGTAGACATTACAGTGAAATGCTGACTTACAACAGGTGTAGTAGACATTACAGTGAAATGCTGACTTACAACAGGTGTAGTAGACATTACAGTGAAATGCTGACTTACAACAGGTGTAGTAGACATTACAGTGAAATGCTGACTTACAACAGGTGTAGTAGACATTACAGTGAAATGCTGAATACAACAGGTGTAGTAGACATTACAGTGAAATGCTGAATACAACAGGTGTAGTAGACATTACAGTGAAATGCTGAATACAGCAGGTGTAGTAGACATTACAGTGAAATGCTGAATACAACAGGTGTAGTAGACATTGCAGTGAAATGCTGAATACAACAGGTGTAGTAGACATTACAGTGAAATGCTGACTTACAACAGGTGTAGTAGACATTACAGTGAAATGCTGAATACAACAGGTGTAGGTAGACCTTACAGTGAAATGCTGAATACAACAGGTGTAGTAGACATTACAGTGAAATGCTGAATACAACAGGTGTAGTAGACATTACAGTGAAATGCTGAATACAGCAGGTGTAGTAGACATTACAGTGAAATGCTGAATACAACAGGTGTAGTAGACATTGCAGTGAAATGCTGAATACAGCAGGTGTAGTAGACATTACAGTGAAATGCTGACTACAACAGGTGTAGTAGACATTACAGTGAAATGCTGACTTACAACAGGTGTAGTAGACATTACAGTGAAATGCTGAATACAACAGGTGTAGGTAGACCTTACAGTGAAATGCTGAATACAACAGGTGTAGTAGACATTACAGTGAAATGCTGAATACAACAGGTGTAGTAGACATTACAGTGAAATGCTGAATACAACAGGTGTAGTAGACATTACAGTGAAATGCTGAATACAACAGGTGTAGACATTACAGTGAAATGCTGACTTACAACAGGTGTAGTAGACATTACAGTGAAATGCTGACTTATAACAGGTGTAGTAGACATTACAGTGAAATGCTGACTTACAACAGGTGTAGTAGACATTACAGTGAAATGCTGAATACAACAGGTGTAGTAGACATTACAGTGAAATGCTGAATACAACAGGTGTAGTAGACATTACAGTGAAATGCTGAATACAACAGGTGTAGTAGACCTTACAGTGAAATGCTGACTTACAAGCTCTTAATCAACAGGTCAGTTTTAAGATTTTTTGTTTGTTGAAATATAACAAATAATTAAGGAGCAACAATAAAATTACAGTAGCAAGGCTATGTACAGGGGAGTCAATGTTGCATAAACAATTCATTTTAGGGTGTTTCTCATGTTGAAACTGAATTCATCCAATGGTGTTTCTCATGTTAAACTGAATTCATCTCATAGTGTTTCTCATGTTAAAACTGAATTAATCTTATAGTGTTTCTCATGTTGAAACTGAATTCATCCAATGGTGTTTCTCATGTTAAACTGAATTCATCTCATAGTGTTTCTCATGTTGAAACTGAATTCATCCAATGGTGTTTCTCATGTTAAACTGAATTCATCTCATAGTGTTTCTCATGTTAAAACTGAATTCATCTCATAGTGATTCTCATGTTAAACTGAATTCATCTCATAGTGTTTCTCATGTTAAACTGAATTCATCTCATAGTGATTCTCATGTTAAACTGAATTCATCTCATAGTGTTTCTCATGTTAACACTGAATTAATCTCATAGTGTTTCTCATGTTAAACTGAATTCATCTTATAGTGTTTCTCATGTTAACACTGAATTCATCTCATAGTGTTTCTCATGTTAAACTGAATTCATCTTATAGTGTTTCTCATGTTAAACTGAATTCATCTCATAGTGTTTCTCATGTTAAACTGAATTCATCTTATAGTGTTTCTCATGTTAAACTGAATTCATCTTATAGTGTTTCTCATGTTAAACTGAATTCATCTCATAGTGTTTCTCATGTTAAACTGAATTCATCTCATAGTGTTTCTCATGTTAACACTGAATTCATCTTATAGTGTTTCTCATGTTAAACTGAATTCATCTTATAGTGTTTCTCATGTTAAACTGAATTCATCTCATAGTGTTTCTCATGTTAAACTGAATTCATCTCATAGTGTTTCTCATGTTAAAACTGAATTAATCTTATAGTGTTTCTCATGTTAAACTGAATTAATCTTATAGTGTTTCTCATGTTAAAACTGAATTAATCTTATAGTGTTTCTCATGTTAAACTGAATTCATCTCATAGTGTTTCTCATGTTAAAACTGAATTAATCTTATAGTGTTTCTCATGTTAAACTGAATTCATCTCATAGTGATTCTCATGTTAAAACTGAATTCATCTCATAGTGATTCTCATGTTAAACTGAATTCATCTCATAGTGTTTCTCATGTTAACACTGAATTCATCTCATAGTGTTTCTCATGTTAAACTGAATTCATCTTATAGTGTTTCTCATGTTAAACTGAATTCATCTTATAGTGTTTCTCATGTTAAACTGAATTCATCTCATAGTGTTTCTCATGTTAAACTGAATTCATCTCATAGTGTTTCTCATGTTAAAACTGAATTAATCTTATAGTGTTTCTCATGTTAAACTGAATTAATCTTATAGTGTTTCTCATGTTAAACTGAATTCATCTCATAGTGATTCTCATGTTAAACTGAATTCATCTCATAGTGTTTCTCATGTTAACACTGAATTCATCTCATAGTGTTTCTCATGTTAAACTGAATTCATCTTATAGTGTTTCTCATGTTAACACTGAATTCATCTCATAGTGTTTCTCATGTTAAACTGAATTCATCTTATAGTGTTTCTCATGTTAAACTGAATTCATCTCATAGTGTTTCTCATGTTAAACTGAATTCATCTTATAGTGTTTCTCATGTTAAACTGAATTCATCTTATAGTGTTTCTCATGTTAAACTGAATTCATCTCATAGTGTTTCTCATGTTAAACTGAATTCATCTCATAGTGTTTCTCATGTTAACACTGAATTCATCTTATAGTGTTTCTCATGTTAAACTGAATTCATCTTATAGTGTTTCTTATGTTAAACTGAATTCATCTCATAGTGTTTCTCATGTTAAACTGAATTCATCTCATAGTGTTTCTCATGTTAAAACTGAATTAATCTTATAGTGTTTCTCATGTTAAACTGAATTAATCTTATAGTGTTTCTCATGTTAAAACTGAATTAATCTTATAGTGTTTCTCATGTTAAACTGAATTCATCTCATAGTGTTTCTCATGTTAAAACTGAATTAATCTTATAGTGTTTCTCATGTTAAACTGAATTCATCTCATAGTGATTCTCATGTTAAAACTAAATTCATCTCATAGTGATTCTCATGTTAAACTGAATTCATCTCATAGTGTTTCTCATGTTAAAACTGAATTAATCTTATAGTGTTTCTCATGTTAAAACTGAATTAATCTTATAGTGTTTCTCATGTTAAACTGAATTCATCTCATAGTGTTTCTCATGTTAAACTGAATTCATCTCATAGTGATTCTCATGTTAAAACTAAATTCATCTCATAGTGATTCTCATGTTAAACTGAATTCATCTCATAGTGTTTCTCATGTTAAACTGAATTCATCTCATAGTGTTTCTCATGTTAACACTGAATTCATCGTATAGTGTTTCTCATGTTAAACTGAATTCATCTTATAGTGTTTCTTATGTTAAACTGAATTCATCTCATAGTGTTTCTCATGTTAAACTGAATTCATCTCATAGTGTTTCTCATGTTAAAACTGAATTAATCTTATAGTGTTTCTCATGTTAAACTGAATTAATCTTATAGTGTTTCTCATGTTAAAACTGAATTAATCTTATAGTGTTTCTCATGTTAAACTGAATTCATCTCATAGTGTTTCTCATGTTAAAACTGAATTAATCTTATAGTGTTTCTCATGTTAAACTGAATTCATCTCATAGTGATTCTCATGTTAAAACTAAATTCATCTCATAGTGATTCTCATGTTAAACTGAATTCATCTCATAGTGTTTCTCATGTTAAAACTGAATTAATCTTATAGTGTTTCTCATGTTAAAACTGAATTAATCTTATAGTGTTTCTCATGTTAAAACTGAATTAATCTTATAGTGTTTCTCATGTTAAACTGAATTCATCTCATAGTGTTTCTCATGTTAAAACTGAATTAATCTTATAGTGTTTCTCATGTTAAACTGAATTCATCTCATAGTGATTCTCATGTTAAACTGAATTCATCTTATAGTGTTTCTCATGTTAAACTGAATTCATCTTATAGTGTTTCTCATGTTAAACTGAATTCATCTCATAGTGTTTCTCATGTTAAACTGAATTCATCTCATAGTGTTTCTCATGTTAACACTGAATTCATCTTATAGTGTTTCTCATGTTAAACTGAATTCATCTTATAGTGTTTCTCATGTTAAACTGAATTCATCTCATAGTGTTTCTCATGTTAAACTGAATTCATCTCATAGTGTTTCTCATGTTAAAACTGAATTAATCTTATAGTGTTTCTCATGTTAAACTGAATTAATCTTATAGTGTTTCTCATGTTAAAACTGAATTAATCTTATAGTGTTTCTCATGTTAAACTGAATTCATCTCATAGTGTTTCTCATGTTAAAACTGAATTAATCTTATAGTGTTTCTCATGTTAAACTGAATTCATCTCATAGTGATTCTCATGTTAAAACTGAATTCATCTCATAGTGATTCTCATGTTAAACTGAATTCATCTCATAGTGTTTCTCATGTTAACACTGAATTCATCTCATAGTGTTTCTCATGTTAAACTGAATTCATCTTATAGTGTTTCTCATGTTAAACTGAATTCATCTTATAGTGTTTCTCATGTTAAACTGAATTCATCTCATAGTGTTTCTCATGTTAAACTGAATTCATCTCATAGTGTTTCTCATGTTAAAACTGAATTAATCTTATAGTGTTTCTCATGTTAAACTGAATTAATCTTATAGTGTTTCTCATGTTAAACTGAATTCATCTCATAGTGATTCTCATGTTAAACTGAATTCATCTCATAGTGTTTCTCATGTTAACACTGAATTCATCTCATAGTGTTTCTCATGTTAAACTGAATTCATCTTATAGTGTTTCTCATGTTAACACTGAATTCATCTCATAGTGTTTCTCATGTTAAACTGAATTCATCTTATAGTGTTTCTCATGTTAAACTGAATTCATCTCATAGTGTTTCTCATGTTAAACTGAATTCATCTTATAGTGTTTCTCATGTTAAACTGAATTCATCTTATAGTGTTTCTCATGTTAAACTGAATTCATCTCATAGTGTTTCTCATGTTAAACTGAATTCATCTCATAGTGTTTCTCATGTTAACACTGAATTCATCTTATAGTGTTTCTCATGTTAAACTGAATTCATCTTATAGTGTTTCTTATGTTAAACTGAATTCATCTCATAGTGTTTCTCATGTTAAACTGAATTCATCTCATAGTGTTTCTCATGTTAAAACTGAATTAATCTTATAGTGTTTCTCATGTTAAACTGAATTCATCTCATAGTGATTCTCATGTTAAAACTAAATTCATCTCATAGTGATTCTCATGTTAAACTGAATTCATCTCATAGTGTTTCTCATGTTAAAACTGAATTAATCTTATAGTGTTTCTCATGTTAAAACTGAATTAATCTTATAGTGTTTCTCATGTTAAAACTGAATTAATCTTATAGTGTTTCTCATGTTAAACTGAATTCATCTCATAGTGTTTCTCATGTTAAAACTGAATTCATCTCATAGTGTTTCTCATGTTAAAACTGAATTAATCTTATAGTGTTTCTCATGTTAAAACTGAATTAATCTTATAGTGTTTCTCATGTTAAAACTGAATTAATCTTATAGTGTTTCTTATGTTAAACTGAATTCATCTCATAGTGTTTCTCATGTTAAACTGAATTCATCTCATAGTGTTTCTCATGTTAAAACTGAATTAATCTTATAGTGTTTCTCATGTTAAACTGAATTAATCTTATAGTGTTTCTCATGTTAAAACTGAATTAATCTTATAGTGTTTCTCATGTTAAACTGAATTCATCTCATAGTGTTTCTCATGTTAAACTGAATTCATCTCATAGTGTTTCTCATGTTAACACTGAATTCATCTTATAGTGTTTCTCATGTTAAACTGAATTCATCTTATAGTGTTTCTTATGTTAAACTGAATTCATCTCATAGTGTTTCTCATGTTAAACTGAATTCATCTCATAGTGTTTCTCATGTTAAAACTGAATTAATCTTATAGTGTTTCTCATGTTAAACTGAATTAATCTTATAGTGTTTCTCATGTTAAAACTGAATTAATCTTATAGTGTTTCTCATGTTAAACTGAATTCATCTCATAGTGTTTCTCATGTTAAAACTAAATTCATCTCATAGTGATTCTCATGTTAAACTGAATTCATCTCATAGTGTTTCTCATGTTAAAACTGAATTAATCTTATAGTGTTTCTCATGTTAAAACTGAATTAATCTTATAGTGTTTCTCATGTTAAAACTGAATTAATCTTATAGTGTTTCTCATGTTAAACTGAATTCATCTCATAGTGTTTCTCATGTTAAAACTGAATTCATCTCATAGTGTTTCTCATGTTAAAACTGAATTAATCTTATAGTGTTTCTCATGTTAAAACTGAATTAATCTTATAGTGTTTCTCATGTTAAAACTGAATTAATCTTATAGTGTTTCTCATGTTAAACTGAATTCATCTCATAGTGTTTCTCATGTTAAAACTGAATTAATCTTATAGTGTTTCTCATGTTAAACTGAATTCATATCATAGTGTTTCTCATGTTAAAACTGAATTAATCTTATAGTGTTTCTCATGTTAAAACTGAATTAATCTTATAGTGTTTCTCATGTTAAAACTGAATTAATCTTATAGTGTTTCTCATGTTAAACTGAATTCATCTCATAGTGTTTCTCATGTTAAAACTGAATTAATCTTATAGTGTTTCTCATGTTAAACTGAATTCATCTTAGGGTGTTTCTCATGTTAACACTGAATTCATCTTATAGCATTTCTCATGTTTAAACTGAATTAGTCTTATAGTGTTTCTCATGTTAAAACTGAATTAATCTTATAGTGTTTCTCATGTTAAACTGAATTCATCTCATAGTGTTTCTCATGTTAAAACTGAATTAATCTTATAGTGTTTCTCATGTTAAAACTGAATTAATCTTATAGTGTTTCTCATGTTAAAACTGAATTAATCTTATAGTGTTTCTCATGTTAAACTGAATTCATCTCATAGTGTTTCTCATGTTAAAACTGAATTAATCTTATAGTGTTTCTCATGTTAAACTGAATTCATCTCATAGTGTTTCTCATGTTAAAACTGAATTAATCTTATAGTGTTTCTCATGTTAAAACTGAATTAATCTTATAGTGTTTCTCATGTTAAAACTGAATTAATCTTATAGTGTTTCTCATGTTAAACTGAATTCATCTCATAGTGTTTCTCATGTTAAAACTGAATTAATCTTATAGTGTTTCTCATGTTAAAACTGAATTAATCTTATAGTGTTTCTCATGTTAAACTGAATTCATCTTAGGGTGTTTCTCATGTTAACACTGAATTCATCTTATAGCATTTCTCATGTTTAAACTGAATTAGTCTTATAGTGTTTCTCACCATAAAATGAATTCAGTGTTAACATGAGAAACACCGTAAGAGGAATTCAGTGTTAACATGAGAAACACCGTAAGATGAATTCAGTTTTAACATGAGAATCACCGTAAGATGAATTCAGTTTCAACATGAGAAACACCGCAAGATGAATTCAGTTTTAACATGAGAATCACCGTAAGATGAATTCAGTTTCAACATGAGAAACACCGCAAGATGAATTCAGTGTTAACATGAGAATCACCGTAAGATGAATTCAGTTTTAACATGAGAAACACCATAGAGGAGAACCATGGAGTGTGACCGTCATGTGTCTAGCCACCCTATAATTGATCTCGCCCAGACACCCCATGCCTCCCCATTTCTCTCTATTTGAGGACCCATAAAATCGTGTCTGGCTCTATGACCCCTGACCCCAAAGTGAATAAATCCCATAGAAATCTATGAAAATCTTCAAATCCACGGGCTGTGATGTGCATATTTATGTTCCAGCCCCAGGGCTAACCTAGCTAATCAAGCCCAATCAGGTATGTTACTGATGGGCTGCAACTCGATCAGGTTCAGGATCGGAGAACACTGCTTTACAGACACTCCAAAGGCACTGGGGTGCTGTGGACCAGACGAAGGCAATACACGTTATAATGTTTTCTAATGTATATGAACTGTTTTTATTTGTTCACATTTTGTATGTATGCATTTTTTCATATGGTATATTGTTGAACACAGGAAACCAGCAAATAAACAACTGGACTGGGGCTGAAATCCACAGGGCACCAACAAATAAACAACTGGACTGGGGCTGAAATCCACAGGGCACCAACAAATAAACAACTGGACTGGGGCTGAAATCCACGACACCAACAAATAAACAACTGGACTGGGGCTGAAATCCACATGACACCAACAAATAAACAACTGGACTGGGGCTGAAATCCACAGGGCACCAACAAATAAACAACTGGACTGGGGCTGAAATCCACATGACAACAACAAATAAACAACTGGACTGGGGCTGAAATCCACAGGGCACCAACAAATAAACAACTGGACTGGGGCTGAAATCCACATGACACCAACAAATAAACAACTGGACTGGGGCTGAAATCCACAGGGCACCAACAAATAAACAACTGGACTGGGGCTGAAATCCACATGACACCAACAAATAAACAACTGGACTGGGGCTGAAATTCACAGGGCACCAACAAATAAACAACTGGACTGGGGCTGAAATCCACATGACACCAACAAATGAACAACTGGACTGGGGCTGAAATCCACATGACACCAAGTAATAAACAACTGGACTGGGGCTGAAATCCACATGACACCAACAAATAAACAACTGGACTGGGGCTGAAATCCACGACACCAACAAATAAACAACTGGACTGGGGCTGAAATCCACATGACACCAACAAATAAACAACTGAGCCATACAGACCACTGACTGGATCACCAACTGGCCATTCTGTTGTTCATGATTTACACACTATGTCTACCATTTCAGTGGCTCCGTTAGTCCCTGTTTACAGACTGCCTGCCTGGCTGTACAGTCCTTTATACAGACTGATGCCTGGCTGTACAGTCCTTTATACAGACTGCCTGCCTGGCTGTACAGTCTTTTTTACAGACTGCCTGCCTGGCTGTACAGTCTTTTTTACAGACTGCCTGCCTGGCTGTAAAATACTTGTCTACAGACAAATCTGCTTGAAACTCATTATGTAACGCAGACAAGTGGGACTGGTCAGGGACAGAGAGTCAGATGACCCCTTGACCTTTATGGTCAGGGAGTGTGTCGGTGACCAGGGAGAGTGTTGATAAACTATAGGACAGTGCATCGATTGAGTGACCTCTTATGTCATTTGACGGACAGCAGACGGATGCATCTTTAACCCAATCAGGGCTGATCAGATTGACCAGGTCAGGGCTTGACCTATAGAAAGCCAGGGGCGATAATATCTTAGTCATTGTGTTGACCTTTGATTGGGCTAAATCTGAGTGATCCTTGATTGATCTTCTGAAATGTGCTGCTGTCTAATCCACAATGGTTCAGTTAGTTATTCTGGAGCTCAGATGAGGGCAGGAAACTCATGCTATTTCTATGATTTTGTACTGTAAATTGTATTGTAAATTGTACACTATTTATACAGAAGTATGTGGACACCCCTTCAAATTAGTGGATTTGCTGACAGGTGTACAGCCATGCAATCTCCATAGACAAACATTGGCAGTAGAATGGCCTTACTGAAGAGCACAGTGACTTTCCAACAAGTCAGTTTGTCAAAATTCCTGCCCTGCTAGAGCTGCCCCTGTCAACTGTAAGTGCTGTTACTGTGAAATGGAAACGTCTAGGAGAAACAACGGCTCAGCCGTGAAGTGGTAGGCCACACAAGCTCACAAAATGGGACCGGCGAATGCTGAAGTTAGTAGCATCACAATGATCAACTGGTGGGTCATATGAAAACATGGAATGTGATCACTGGACAGTCATTTTCACCCAGCCTACACACACACACACGCGCACACGCACGCACACGCACGCACACACACACACACACACACACACACACACACACACACACACACACACACACACACACACACTCCGCTCGCCAGTCATAGAGGGGAGACTGGCTGGTCTGGGAGAGTGTCTGCCTCTGTGGAGGTGAGACTGACTGGCTGGTCTGGGAGAGTGTCTGCCTCTATGGAGGTGAGACTGGCTGGTCTGGGAGAGTGTCTGCCTCTATTAAGGTGAGACTGGCTGGTCTGGGAGAGTGTCTGCCTCTATGGAGGTGAGACTGGCTGGTCTGGGAGAGTGTCTGCCTCTATTAAGGGGAGACTGGCTGGTCTGGGAGAGTGTCTGCCTCTATTAAGGTGAGACTGGCTGGTCTGGGAGAGTGTCTGCCTCTGTGGAGGTGAGACTGACTGGCTGGTCTGGGAGAGTGTCTGCCTCTATTAAGGTGAGACTGGCTGGGCTCGGAGAGTGTCTGCCTCTATTAAGGGGAGACTGGCTGGTCTGGGAGAGTGTCTGCCTCTATTAAGGGGAGACTGGCTGGTCTGGGAGAGTGTCTGCCTCTATTAAGGGGAGACTGGCTGGTCTGGGAGAGTGTCTGCCTCTATTAAGGGGAGACTGGCTGGTCTGGGAGAGTGTCTGCCTCTATTAAGGGGAGACTGGCTGGTCTGGGAGAGTGTCTGCCTCTATTAAGGGGAGACTGGCTGGTCTGGGAGAGTGTCTGCCTCTATGGAGGTGAGACTGGCTGGTCTGGGAGAGTGTCTGCCTCTATTAAGGGGAGACTGGTTGGGCTGACACCTCCGTATAATAACGTTAATTATGGGCATCTGGTTGGACACCCCAGTCTGGGGCCTTCTCTAGACCCTGGCTGTTGCTATAGGGACCATAGAGAGCTGTTAAAGGGCTGGGCAGGGACGGGCAGACAGAAACCCTGCTATTCTCCTGGGGGGTGCCCAGACATGACCTCTAGTGACTCCCCCCCTTTTGATTTGGGTGGGAAAGGGTGAGCAGCCATGGATGAGAAGGGTAATTTGTGATTCATTTTGGGGGGGACGTCATTTTGGGGTCCCAGAGAGATAGAAATAGACAGGCTTCAATTAGGGACATAGAGAAGCTTTATGGCTTTAATGTGAAACCTATTGTTTTCCTCAACCTTTAATGTGAAACCTATTGTTTTCCTCAATCTTTAATGTGAAACCTATTGTTTTCCTCAACCTTTAATGTGAAACCTATTGTTTTCCTCAACCTTTAATGTGAAACCTATTGTTTTCCTCAACCTTTAATGTGAAACCTATTGTTTTCCTCAACCTTTAATGTGAAACCTATTGTTTTCCTCAACCTTTAATGTGAAACCTATTGTTTTCCTCAATCTTTAATGTGAAACCTATTGTTTTCCTCAACCTTTAATGTGAAACCTATTGTTTTCCTCAATCTTTAATGTGAAACCTATTGTTTTCCTCAACCTTTAATGTGAAACCTATTGTTTTCCTCAACCTTTAATGTGAAACCTATTGTTTTCCTCAACCTTTAATGTGAAACCTATTGCTTTCCTCAATCTTTAATGTGAAACCTATTGTTTTCCTCAATCTTTAATGTGAAACCTATTGTTTTCCTCAATCTTTAATGTGAAACCTATTTGCGACACAAAGGTTGTATCAGTAGTTGTGTTTTGTCAACAGAGGAAATAGAACTGTCTGGTTTTACAGCTACACCCTGAAGGAGTTTCATGGGAGTTTGGCATACAGTGAGATACCGACGAACACACACACACACACACACACACACACACACACACACACACACACACACACACACACACACACACACACACACACACACACACACACACACACACACACACACACACACACACACACACACACACACACATACACACACACACACACTTACCCTATACATATAGTAGCCAGTGACTGGGCCCTGTACATATATTAGCCAGTGACTGGGCCCTTTACATATGTTAGCCAGTGACTGGGCCCTGTACATATATTAGCCAGTGAATGGGCCCTTTACATATATTAGCCAGTGACTGGGCCCTGTACATATATTAGCCAGTGAATGGGCCCTTTACATATATTAGCCAGTGACTGGGCCCTGTACATATATTAGCCAGTGACTGGGCCCTGTACATATATTAGCCAGTGACTGGGCCCTGTACATATATTAGCCAGTGACTGGGCCCTGTACATATATTAGCCAGTGACTGGGCCCTGTACATATATTAGCCAGTGACTGGGCCCTGTACATATATTAGCCAGTGACTGGGCCCTGTACATATATTAGCCAGTGACTGGGCCCTGTACATATATTAGCCAGTGACTGGGCCCTGTACATATATTAGCCAGTGACTGGGCCCTGTACATATATTAGCCAGTGACTGGGCCCTGTACATATATTAGCCAGTGACTGGGCCCTGTACATATATTAGCCAGTGAATGGGCCCTTTACATATATTAGCCAGTGACTGGGCCCTGTACATATATTAGCCAGTGACTGGGCCCTGTACATATATTAGCCAGTGACTGGGCCCTGTACATATATTAGCCAGTGACTGGGCCCTGTACATATATTAGCCAGTGACTGGGCCCTGTACATATATTAGCCAGTGACTGGGCCCTGTACATATATTAGCCAGTGAATGGGCCCTTTACATATATTAGCCAGTGACTGGGCGCCTGAAATGCATTGTTTCATTTTCCAATGCGTCTCAATGTGAATAAAAGGAGATTGGTGAAAGGGAAGCAAACTCCCTCCGAAAAGGTGAATCCCTCTATAGCTGGGCTGGCGTATGGCTGCTGTCATTGCTATGGGAAAGCCTGACACCTCGTGGTAAAAATGTGAATAGCTCATAACAAGTAGGATGGTGGATTGAGTATAGCCTGCTACAGCATCCAATGTAAATCAAGTCAAATCAAATCAATTGTTATTTGTCAGTAAAATGAAAGTGAAATGCTTACTTACAAGCCCTTAACCAACAATTAAGTTTTAAGAAAAACAAGTGTTAGGTAAAAAATACATAAGTGAGAAATAAAAATAAAATCATTAAAGAGCAGTAAAATAACAATAGCGGGGCTATATACAGGTGGTACCGGTACAGAGTCAATGTGGAGGCTATATACAGGTGGTACCGGTACAGAGTCAATGTGGAGGCTATATACAGGTGGTACCGGTACAGAGTCAACGTGGAGGCTATATACAGGTGGTACCGGTACAGAGTCAATGTGGAGGCTATATACAGGTGGTACCGGTACAGAGTCAATGTGGAGGCTATATACAGGTGGTACCGGTACAGAGTCAACGTGGAGGCTATATACAGGTGGTACCGGTACAGAGTCAATGTGGAGGCTATATACAGGTGGTACCGGTACAGAGTCAATGTGGAGGCTATATACAGGTGGTACCGGTACAGAGTCAATGTGGAGACTATATACAGGTGGTACCGGTACAGAGTCAATGTGGAGGCTATATACAGGTGGTACCGGTACAGAGTCAATGTGGAGGCTATATACAGGGTATTACGGTACAGAGTCAATGTGGAGACTATATACAGGTGGTACCGGTACAGAGTCAATGTGGAGGCTATATACAGGTGGTACCGGTACAGAGTCAATGTGGAGGCTATATACAGGTGGTACCGGTACAGAGTCAATGTGCGGGGGCACCGGTTATTCGAGGTAATTGAAGTAATATGTACATGTGAGTAGAGGTAAAGTGACTATCCATAGATAATAACCAGAGAGTAGCAGCAGCGTAAAAGAGGGGGTCGGGGTGGGGGGGCAGGTAGCCATTTGATGAGCTGTTCAGGAGTCTTATGGCTTGGGGGTAGAAGCTGTTAAGAAGCCTTTTGGACCTAGACTCAGAGCTCCGGTACCGCTTGCCGTGCGGTAGCAGAGAGAACCGTCTTTGACCATTTTTAGGGCCTTCCACCTGGTATAGGGATCCTGGATGGCAGGAAGCTTGGCACAAGGGATGTATTGGGGTACACAGTAACCTCTGTAGTGCCTTGCGGTAGGAGGCCGAGCAGTTGCCATACCAGGCAGTGATGCAACCGGTCAGGATGCTCTCGATGGATGGTGCAGCTGTATAACTTTTTGAGGATGTGAGGACCCATGCCAAACCTTTTCATTCTCATGAGGGGGAATATATGTATTCTTCTCCGGTCAATATTTTTCCAATAGTGTTTTTTTTGGGTGGCGATAAAACCAGTGTGGAATAGTATACTGCTGCTGTATAACCCTCTCCAGTTGAGTGTCTCTCCTTCTGTCCTGAATCAAGATGGCACTGAACTGCCCAGTTCGGCACATGAGTTTTCACTGCTTAGGATTTCTCTCCTGTCTGAGGGTGTTGGATGTGTCCCCAACTGCCTCCACTGGATGGCGATACTATTCAATCAATCCCACACTAGGGTTAGTGTTATCCATGATCCTTGGGATGTCCCTACACTAAACCCTAACCTTAACCATTTTAAATTCAATCTTCAAAGGGGTGACATCAGAGTTGGACGTCCAATGGATCTCAGATTGCAAGGACCCCTGCACTAGGGGGCGACCATTGGCCACCTTGCTGAAGCACAGTGTGTGGGCAGGCTTTTAATCCACTTCAACAATCACATCTGTTATGTTACCAAGCAGGTTTGGTTCTTCCTTGTTCCATTCACAAATCCAGAATAGCCAGATGGGCCAAGGAGGGAAGCAATGAGGAAACTTTAAGGTATTCAAACTGGGATGCAGTGTTTTTTAGTGAAGCTGTTGTACAATGATATATTGTGTCTCACACCTTGAGGTCAGCCAATGGCATGTCTGCTTCTTTCCAAGACTGTCAGAATAGCTTTACATTTTTACATTTACATTTGAGTCATTTAGCAGACGCTCTTATCCAGAGCGACGTACAGTAGTGAGTGCATACATTTCATACTGGTCCACCGTGGGAATCGAACCCACAAAAAAAGCATTGCAAGCGCCATGCTCTACCAACTGAGCTTTAGGCGTCTCTTCCGTTGCTTTTACAGACGAGAATAACTGATTCTGCAGAACACCCTAACAATTTTCAAGTTGCATTCGTCGTATGTACAGGATACACATGATATACACTGTCCAATGAAATGCTGACTGGCAGATTCCCACTCGACAATGCAACAACAATAAGACGTAATGAAATATAAGAATACGAACATAAAGTAAATGGCTCAGTAGAATAGAATAAACATTTTAGCATCAGTATAATAAAGGAAGGCAAAATGAATAGTCCATTATTTACACGTGTTTTGGGGACACCCAAGATAAAACCACAGCAAACAAGGATTTTCACCATTCAGCATCTCTGTGTCCTTCAGGTTAGCTTCTCCAAAGACCTCTCAGAATTTGATACAGTAAGTACCATGACAGCAAGGAGGTGAATATTGGACACCGTTCAGGTGTGGAGCTTCCGATGGCGCGAGGTGCATATGATCAAATCATTAAAGGAAGCTCAGGGGAAAGAAAAAGAGATGGGCGAGGTGGGAGGATGAGGAAGGGGGAGGAAGATGACCTTCAAGGTCAGGACTCTCTCTGACACAGTATACTGTTCAGCTCTCCAGAGCTCTCTCCAGGTTTCAATTATGCCAACCTTTCACCGCAGAGATCAGAGTTCAGCCCTGCAGTTCCTGAGGCTCCTGTGGTCTGTTTATATTAGCGAGCAGTGCAACCTTGAGCACCGCAGACCAGACAACACTGAGTCAGTAGGTAGACTGGGGATGGGCTAGGGAAGAAACTGGAGGTATACTGCAGCCACATAGTGAGGTATCATAGATATCATAACATTTAACACAATAGTCACCAGCCCAGGTTCTGGAGAGCGGATGGAGGTGCTTTTGTTCAAGCCCAGCACAAACACGCTTGATTCAATGAATAAAGTAACCATCTAGACCTTGATTAGCTGAATCAGATGTGTTAGTGCTAGAACAAAAGCATGCACCTCTTGAAGCAGTATTCAAGCCCTGCATTCCCTGTTCCTCCAGCCCACACATACACTTTAGACAAATCCTC
>NC_048572.1:79198414-79273414 GCF_013265735.2 Oncorhynchus mykiss
AATTTTACCATTTATAAAATTGTCATATTTGTTTATACAGACTAGCTCAAAAATAAGTGAAACTTGACAAATTATCTAATGGATTATGATCATTTGCTGGTGAAAAAATGGAGGTGCAAAAACCCAAGTTTGCACCCCCATTTGAATTTTCTCCGTGGCTCAGGCGTGTCGGCTACAGAGAAAAGCTGTTTGGCTCTTTCAGAGATGATCTATAATATTCCTCTGATCAGTCGCGACTCACAAAGAGGGAGAACTTTAAAGGTGTTTCTGATTAATAAACAATGCCATGCTGGGTGGGTGGTAATATTCAAATAAAACCCAGCGTTGAAAGGAAACCTAGACTTAAAAGAAACCTAGACTGAAAAGAAACCTAGACTGAAAAGAAACCCAGCCCTGAAAGGAAACCTAGACTGAAAAGAAACCCAGCCCTGAAAGGAAACCTAGACTGAAAAGAAACCCAGCCCTGAAAGGAAACCTAGACTGAAAAGAAACGCAGCCCTGAAAGGAAACCTAGACTGAAAAGAAACCCAGCCCTGAAAGGAAACCTAGACTGAAAAGAAACCCAGCCCTGAAAGGAAACCTAGACTGTAAAGAAACCCAGCCCTGAAAGGGAACCTAGACTGAAAAGAAACCCAGCCATGAAAGGAAACCTAGACTGAAAAGAAACCCAGCCCTGAAAGGAAACCTAGACTGAAAAGAAACCCAGCCCTGAAAGGAAACCTAGACTGAAAAGAAACCCAGCCCTGAAAGGAAACCTAGACTGAAAAGAAACCCAGCCCTGAAAGGAAACCTAGACTGAAAATAAACCCAGCCCTGAAAAGAAATGTAGACTAAAAAGTATTAGCACACATCATATGGGAAACGTGGCATTGGCACAGAAAATATCCGAAATTACCACGTTGGATTTCCCACACAAAAAAAATACGACTCTCCACTCAATGGCAAAATGTGTAGAATTGCATTACATTTGTTACATTGCCCTGATTCGACCCTTTATCTTCTGATTCGGGTCATTCAGACGGGACCGCTAGGCTAAAGGTGAGGCTGGCCCATTTGGAAATGGCACAAAAAGATGGAGTGTGTTAGACAGATGGAGTTGATTTAGAAATGAGGAAAATGGTAATAGGATCCGAGAACTGGAGCTAGACGCTGGCTCCAGTGCGACTCCACAACCTGCCTATCATCAAGCCCACTTTGATGTAAGTAAAAAATGTTGCTTTAGTCATTCCATTCCGGGAGTCGGAAGTTGATTCCTATTTCTCTGAGTTTGAGCGTGTGGCCGCTTTGCTGCATTGGCCACTCGAGGTTTGGCCGCACCTGTTGCAATGTAAATGGTCTGGGAAAGCTCAGGAAGTAGTAGCTGCTCTCTCCCTGGAAGACAGTTTACAGTACGATATTGTTTAAACAACCGTGTTGCAGGCTTATGAGTTGGTGCCTGAAGCTTATAGGCAGCGCTTCAGGAACCACAAAAAAACCTCTCTGTACTTTTGAGTTTGCAAGGGACAAAGTCTCTGTTTAATCGCTGGTGTTCAGCCAGCAAAGCTAATGCCTTTTCTGATATTCAAGAGTTGATGCTGTTGGAGGATTTTAAAAGCAACCGGCCTGATAGAATTGTAGTTCATTTAAATGAACAGAAAGTGGTGACAGACCCAGGCAGCAGTGTTGGCAGATGAGTATGCTATGACACACAAGACTGTTTGGTGCACCTTGTTTTGAAGGCCGAACGATTACGTCATCAGTGCCTCGTTCGGGTTTCTTTTCTTCCAATGACCCTAAGTCTTCGCACGAAATATGAATGTTTTTACTGTCACCAAAAGGGTCACGTGATTGCGGACTGCCCGGTTTTGAAAAATAAACCGAAACAGTCCCTGTCACCATCCCCTAAATTGAAAAGTGTGGGTTTAGTCCAGTCTATGGCTCGTCCGTTGGACCGAGTTATTGATTCAGCATTTGGGAAAACCGACCCTATCTATACTCCATTTATCTCTGCCGGTTGTTTCCTTAACTGGAGAACAAGCAGATTAAAAGCCCATACAAATTTTACGAGACACACTAATCGTTACTGATGCTTTACCCTGATCCCCTGAAACGTATTGTGGGTCGCATGTCATATTACAGGGTATAGAGACAAACAATGTACCATTACACTGGGTCCACTTAGTGTCAGACTTGGTATCAGGACGTTTCCTTGTTGGTGTAGTGTCTACACTGCCAGTAAAAGGAGTCACATTGCTACTAGGGAATGATACTGCTGGTGGTAATGTCACTCCTGTGTTAAGTAGTAGACAACCCAGAAATCAAAACTACAGATAAATTGGTTCAAGAATTTTCCCATGTTTTACCTGCTTGTGTTAACGAGGGCACAATCTCGCAAGCTGGGAGATGTGGTGGATTTGTTGAGGTAGACAGTGCCTTGAGTATTCCTTCTGCAAGCCCGACGAATTTATTACATGACATTCTTGTCTGTCACCCCCGAGAAGGTGATTGAAAGTCAAAAGGGAGACCCTATTCTTTGCAAGTGTTTTGCTTCGGTAAGTTCCACTGAGGAATCTAAAACTAGGGAGACCGCCTACTTTATGGAAGCAGGAGTTTTGATGTGTAAATGGGAAGCTCATAACACCGTTAGTGACTGGAGTGAAGTGTGTCAAGTGGTTGTTCCTACACCGTTCCAACAGCAGGTGCTGTCACTCGCCCATGACCAGGCGTGGTCCGGACATTTGGAGATCACGAAGACTTTTAACCGAGTCCTTCGGCATTTTCTTCTGGCCAGGTTTGAAGTCTGACGTGGTCCAATTTTGTAAAACATGTCATGCATGTCAACTCACTGGGAAAGCGAGTCAAACAATTCCTCGTGCACATCTCTGTCCGATTCCTGTGGTGGGGGAACCGTTTGAACGAGTGATAATCAATTGTGTAGGCCCGTTGCCGAAAACCAGGTCAGGTTACCACTTCTTACTAACAATACTGTGCAGTGCTACTCGATACCCAGAGGCTATCCCTCTCTGTACTATAATGGCTAAGACTGGTGAAGGCACTAGTGAAGTTCTTCTCTATGTTTGGACTCCCTAAAGTAATCCAAACTGATCAGGGAACCAACTTTGTCAAAACTGTTCTCAAATGTTTTAAAGACACTACAGTGCCTTGCGAAAGTATTCGGCCCCCTTGAACTTTGCGACCTTTTGCCACATTTCAGGCTTCAAACATAAAGATATAAAACTGTACTTTTTTGTGAAGAATCAACAACAAGTTGGACACAATCATGAAGTGGAATGACATTTATTGGATATTTCAAACTTTTTTAACAAATCTAAAACTGAAAAATTGGGTGTGCAAAATGATTCAGCCCCTTTACTTTCAGTGCAGCAAACTCTCTCCAGAAGTTCAGTGAGGATCTCTGAATGATCCAATGTTGACCTAAATGACTAATGATGATAAATATAATCCACCTGTGTGTAATCAAGTCTCCGTATAAATGCACCTGCACTGTGATAGTCTCAGAGGTCCGTTAAAAGCGCAGAGAGCATCATGAAGAACAAGGAACACACCAGGCAGGTCTGAGATACTGTTGTGAAGAAGTTTAAAGCCGGATTTGGATACAAAAAGATTTCCCAAGCTTTAAACATCCCAAGGAGCACTGTGCAAGCGATAATATTGAAATGGAAGGAGTATCAGACCACTGCAAATCTAGACTCTGTCCATAGGACAACAATCAGTCGTATATTGCACAAATCTGGCCTTTATGGAAGAGTGGCAAGAAGAAAGCCATTTCTTAAAGATATCCATAAAAAGTGTTGTTTAAAGTTTGCCACAAGCCACCTGGGAGACACACCAAACATGTGGAAGAAGGTGCTCTGGTCAGATGAAACCAAAATTGAACTTTTTGGCAACAATGCAAAACGTTATGTTTGGCGTAAAAGCATCACAGCTGAACACACCATCCCCACTGTCAAACATGGTGGTGGCAGCATCATGGTTTGAGCTGTTGAGCTGTTGAGCTGAGAAGACAAACCAACCAAGGCACACTGATCACTGTTCAGCTGAACAAAGAGAAAGGGTATCTAGTCAGTTGTTCAACTGAAACGTGTCTTACACGTTTAACAAGACTCCTCAGTCAGGGAGGTAGATGACATCCACGTCAGCGGTGCGCGGGGAGCAGTGGGTTAACTGCCTTGCTCAGAGGCAGAATGATAGGATAGTTGGCTCTTGCTCCTGTATAAAGACAGAGAGAAGTTGGAGAGAGGCAGGAAGCCACAGGAAGAGAATTAGACATCTGGATAGACAAGCAGACAAAACAGATTACAACAATTTATTTTGATCTATGAATGTACAGGGCTGAAGTAGGCAACTGTATACAGCCAGATGCAATAGGAATCAACCTGAATGTACTTTAATGGAAGATATTTCAAAGTGAGCGCTGGATTCCTGTCCAGTGGGTGTACTTGTACATCAAATCAAATCAAATCAATTTATATAGCCCTTTGTACATCAGCTGATATCTCAAAGTGCTGTACAGAAACCCAGCCTAAAACACCAAACAGCAAGCAATGCAGGTGTAGAAGCACGGTGGCTAGGAAAAACTCCCTAGAAAGGCCAAAACCTAGGAAGAAACCTAGAGAGGAACCAGGCTATGAGGGGTGGCCAGTCCTCTTCTGGCTGTGCCAGGTGGAGATTGTAACAGAACATGGCCAAGATGTTCAAATGTTCATAAATGACCAGCATGGTCAAATAATAATAATCACAGGCAGAACAGTTGAAACTGGAGCAGCAGCACGGCCAGGTGGACTGGGGACAGCAAGGAGTCATCATGCCAGGTAGTCCTGAGGCATGGTCCTAGGGCTCAGGTCCTCCGAGAGAGAGAAAGAAAGAGAGAAAGAGAGAATTAGAGAGAGCACACTTAAATTCACACAGGACACCTGATAAGACAGGAGATGTACTCCAGATATAACAAACTGACCCTAGCCCCCCGACCCATAAACTACTGCAGCATAAATACTGGAGGCTGAGACAGGAGGGGTCAGGAGACACAATGGCCCCATCCGATGATACCCCCGGACAGAGCCAAACAGGAAGGATATAACAGGAAGGATATACTTATTGCAGGCTGCCTGTGGAGGTGTGTGTACAACCTTTCTTCTTGTGTCTCCAAACATCACAACCAGACTGATGCAATGAGAATGAATCTCCCAAGCAGTATTACCTGATTATCATGACAAGTTGTAACAACTATACAAGAACCTTAGGGTGTAAGCTACAGGGAATTGAACAGTATGTGTCACTTGACCATGTTAGTCCACCAAGATAAATCAAGACCATGTTAGTCCACCAAGATAAATCAAGACCATGTTAGTCCACCAAGATAAATCAAGACCATGTTAGTCCACCAAGATAAATCAAGACCATGTTAGTCCACCAAGATAAAGACATTATCTCTGGGATCCAAGGTATTGGACCAGGCTACCATGACATCATCAGTGGAAATCCACTTGGGTTTGTTATAAATACAAAGAGCATCTTCGTGTGTGTGTTTGCCTTTCTGTCTCTGTGCTGTATAGTACATACTCTAGCTGCTAGCATTAGAAATGAGAATGCTCTTGGAAGGCTTGAAAGGAGGTTAATGTTATAGACATAAAAGGGCTGTGTGTGTGTGGCCTCTTCAAAATAAATCATAAAATGCCCATACTGTATGTGCTCCTAAGCCCCTTAGTGCTTGTGTCATCAGTGTTTTCATAGGGACAGTGAGCTGGGCATAGTGTAAGTAGAGGATGAAGATGCAGAGTGAGACACGGGCCTCATATGCTTCTTAAGGGACTTTATTGATGAGTAAACTTCCACTCACACATGCACACCAACAAGATCTCACAGATGCTTTCTCACGCATGCAAGCATGCGAACACGCACACATGCACGCACCCACACAGCTGCCACTTCGTGCATGACTTGAATGTTAAGCGCCTAGGTGGACCAGTGTAAAACGTTTTCTCGTTGTTTGGAGGCTGTCGCCCAGGCTGCTCCTTTATGTCCGTCACACATCAAACAGTGTACACACACACACACACACAAACGTGAACACGTGAATTATTACACTGTAATATGAACAGGACACGTTGTCACCACAGAAAGTTCACATTTTAAACTCACCATCTGGCCACTTGGAGACCCTTTAGGACATTACTTTAAAACAGCTCTCCCTGCTTTTTCTGTTCTGCTTTCTCTCTACTCCCCAGCAGCCTTTTGTCCAAATACATATGAACCCTTCAACAGAAGAACCATACAGGATCTTAATTTGAGCCAGTTTGCTACAGCAGGAACAGAATCCTGCAGCAACGGGAAATGTGAATTATTATGTGGAGTATAATTAATGGACATCTTTGTTGGGGTTGACATTTTTCATAAGGGAAAATCAAGTTTGAAATTTAAGTGAATCTCACATACTTCAGAAACCTTAAGGTTATCCTGCAACAGGGTGATCCAATTAAGATCCTACATCTGTATGTGCATTTTGCATTTTCAGATCTTTACTGATTTTGTATCTTACAAGTTCACTGTAATGTCCAGAGGTGAAATAGACCACGGTGACTATTTATAGTCTGAGTAATGTCAAGACTCTGGATCATTCATATCCACTGCTAGAAATGTACCATATCACCAAAATGTTCTAAAACTGAGATATATGGTTATTCGGTTGAAGGGTTCACATTCAGTTCCAGGTATAGTGTCGCTGGTCCAAATTAAAGGCAAATTAACATTCAAATGAAGGAATTCATTCTGCTTTATCTTCGGAGCCAACTGAAGTTTGACTCAGGGGGGAAGAAGAACTTTGCTGTGTGTTGTATATCTATCTCCCTTGCTACTAACACAGTTTTGTTGAAACAAGATTTTACAATGACTGATCCAGTAAAATTTGAATTTCACAACTGTTTTGGAGGACATGTGGGACAAACATATTGTTCCAAACAGTTTAAAGTCCTTTGTGTTATGTTTATGCATATTCATGGCTCCAGTATTAGCAAACAGTACTATGTACTACCTACATGCAGCACATACTGTATATTACCATGTGCATAAGCTTAATTGGGTTTACAGTAAGATGGAAGCTCACCAGCATCTCACTTTCTCCACAGTTGCAGTTGCAATTTTGTTGCACAGATGGGCTTGTTGGCATGGGAACACTTGGCCTCAGAATGGCTGCCAAGTCTGATTGACTGTCCCATCAGCACAAAGACTGCATCCAGTGAAGGCTAATACACACACCAACATGCCATCCTGCTCCAAACCAACTGTTAGTTTGCCATTGTGTGGTTTTGGCCAGGGTCATATCTACTGTGCATACACATTATTTGTGTATACATCTACATATCATGAATACATCTGGGTCTGGTTGAGGCGATCATTTTTCAATATGAGAGCAAATATGATTTTAAACCCTGAAGTCTCTACCTTGTCTATGATGATTCATTGTGTTTTTTGGTGTTTGCTCACATTAGGTGATTGATTTAAAGTGTTAATTGCAGCAGATCATCCTTTGAGAATGTCCCTTCAGAAGCCTGTGTGGTAGTTAGGCCAGACAGTGTTATCTGTTATCTGTGGATGTCTGCCTTCTAGCTGGGAGTGATTGACATCTCATGTCTGTTCGGGTAGATGCCTGACATTTCTAAAAGTCACCACACACGCCTAGACCTCGCTGATCAGCCTTGCTCTGTCTGTGTGTGTGTGGACGTGTTTAACTATACTTGTGGGGACCTGAAGTCCCCACAAGAACAGTAAACAAATACAATTTGACCAACTGGGGACATTGTTGGTCCACACAAGGTCAAATGCTATTTCTAGGGGGTTTAGAATTAGGTTTAGGGTTAGGAACTAGGGTTAAGTTTCTGGGTTAGGGAAAATAGGATTTTGAATGGGACTGAATTGTATGTCCCAAAAAGGTTAGACAGTACTGTGTGTGAGAGAGAGAAACTGTAACGGCTTTCTTCAGTGGACGAAGGAGAGGACCAAAGCGCAGCGTGGTTAGT
Organism: Oncorhynchus mykiss; assembly: GCF_013265735.2. Taxonomy (NCBI): domain Eukaryota; kingdom Metazoa; phylum Chordata; class Actinopteri; order Salmoniformes; family Salmonidae; genus Oncorhynchus; species Oncorhynchus mykiss. Next base: position 79,206,427 of record NC_048572.1, read on the forward strand.
GTTTATCATGTTTAATAAAGATGATAAATGTGAACACTACAAAATACAACAACAAATGTGAAAAAAGCGAAACAGTTCTGTCTGGTCCAGACACACGAAGACAACCACCCACAAAACCCAACACAAAACAGGCTACCTAAATATGGTTCCCAATCAGAGACAATGACTAACACCTGCCTCTGATTGAGAACCATATCAGGCCAAACATAGAAACAGGAAAACTAGACACAACATAGAATGCCCACTCAGCTCACGTCCTGACCAACACTAAAACAAAGAAAACACAAAAGAACTATGGTCAGAACGTGACAGACACCATCCAATTGATCCAATTGATGATGGATATGCATTTAAATATTCTCAAATCCAAATATGGATATGCAAATTTTCCACTAGTGTTGTGCTTCCACCAAAAGGACTTGTTGCAGATAAAAATCAGTGTGTCATGACGTAGTGCATGCGAAATGTACTTTTTTCACTTAAGTTTTCATGTACTGAATAAAAATCTAATGTTCAATGTGTTTCCATCGCATTTTAAACTCTACCTATAGTATTGTTACGGAAAATGTTAAATAGCAAATGTGCCTCCTCTGATCTTGGCACGTGGGCTCTAGCCAACAGCTGGCAGACAGTGTGAGTAGGTTCTGCAGGTAGGCTAGACTACACGATGAGATTATGCACAAGAGCAAGAATGTTTTTATTTGTCAAACGGCAGTCAAGCATCGATCATCATGTGACCAGAATACGACCCTCAATATTTAATGTAAAGCAGCATCAAGCTCATCACCGTGCACTTTCAGCACCCTGTGAAGTTCATCATAACATTTCATCTGTAGCCTAATAAACTGCATGGTTTCCCGAGTCGTAGTGCAAGGCCCAAACACCATATCATCACGTGACTCCAAATTTACTTCAATATGATGGTTATTAAATCAATATTTGTGCCTATATCAATATTTGCGCTTACAGTGCCTTGCAAAAGCATTCCTCCCACTTGGCTTTTTCCCTATTTTGTTGCATTACAACCTGCAATTTAAATGGATTTTTATTTGGATTTCATGTAATGTGTAAGATTCTGTATTTATTTTCTTAGTCAACCTTGTGCTCTGTCTCATTGTGTTCTTGAACGTAGCCCTGTTTCTTTGTGTTCTTGACTGTAGCGCTGTCTTCCATTTTTGTTCATTGATTTCACCTGTGTTAGTTTACTCAACTGGTCTCATCAGCTTCTTATTTACTTTAGTTCATTCTGTTTGTGCCTTTGTGAGGTATTGTTTGTTTTGATTCTACTAAACCTTTTCCTAGCTTGTTTGTGAGAAGTTATAGCCTTCAGTCCTAGTTTTGATTCACCTGCCTGTTTGCCTATCTGTGTATGACCATTGCCTGCCTGTGACCACGATTCCTGCCTTCTGCTAAGGTGAAAGAAACACCTGCCGCGCCCTGCGCGTGAATCTACACCTTTTTCTCCCTGAGTATTCATTACATAACGGACATACACAAAAAAAGTCTAAATTGGTCAAGTGAAAAAAAAAAAAAATAAATAAAATAAAAACTGAAAAGTGGTGCGTGCATATGTATTCACCCCCTTTGCTATGAAGCCCCTAAATAAGATCTGGTGCAACCAATTACCTTCAGAAGTCACATAATTACTGAAATAAAGTCCAACTGTGTGCAATCTAAGTGTCACATGATCTGTCACATGATCTCAGTAATAATATACACCTGTTCTAGAAGGCCCCAGGGTCTGCAACACCACTAAGCAAGGGGCACCACCAAGCAAGCGGCACTTTGAAGACCAAGGAGCTCTCCAAACAGGTCAGGGACAAAGTTGTGGCGAAGTACAAATCAGGGTTGGGTTACAAAAAATATCAGAAACTTTGAACATTCCACGGAGCACCATTAAATCCATTATTAAAAATTAAAAGAATATGGCACCACATCAAACTTGCCAAGAGAGGGCCTCCCACCAAAACTCACGGACCAGGCAAGTTGGGCATAATCAGAGAGGCAACAAAGACACCAAAGATAAATAACCCTGAAGGAGCTGCAAAGCTCCACAGCAGAGATTGGAGTATCTGTCCATAGGACCACATTAAGCCGTACACTCCACAGAGCTGGGCTTTACGGAAGAGTGGCCAGAAAAAGCCATTGCTTAAAGAAAAAAATGAGCAAACATGTTTGAAGTTCGCCAAAAGGCATGTGGGAGACTCACCGATCATATGGAAGAAGATACTCTGGTCAGATGAGACTAAAATGGAGCTTTATGGCCATTAAGGGAACACTATGTTTGGTGCAAACCCAACACCTCTCATCACCTCGAGAACATCATCCCCACAGTGAAGCATGGTGGGGGCAGCATCATGCTGTAGGGATGTTTTTAATTGGATGGCGCTAAATACAGGGATGGATGGCGCTAAATACAGGGAAATTATTGAGGGAAACCTGTTTGTCTTCCAGAGATTTGAGACTGGGACGGAGGTTCACCTTCCAGCAGGACAATGACCCTAAGCATTCTGCTAAAGCAACACTCAAATTATTTAAGGGGAAACATTTAAATGTCTTGGAATGGCCTAGTCAAAGCTCAGACCTCAATCCAATTGAGAATCTGTGGTATGACTTAAAGATTGCTGTACACCAGTGGAACCCATCCAATTTGAAGGAGCTGGAGTAGTTTTGCCTTGAATCATGGGAAAAATCCCAGTGGCTAGATGTGCCAAGCTTACTCATACTTGAGTAAAAGTAAAGATACTTCAATAGAAAATGACTCAAGTAAAAGTGAATGTTACCCAGTGAAATACTATGTGAGTAAAAGTTTTAAAGTATTTGTTAAATATACTTAAGTATCAAAAGTAAATGTAATTGCTCAAATATATCAAAAGTAAACGAATAGTAAAAGTATAAATAATTTAACATTCCTTATATTATAACCTGATGGCACCATTGTTGTTCTTTTTATTTACAGTTAGCCAGGGGCATTTGTGTTTAGTGAGTCCGCCAGATCAGAGGCAGTAGGTATGACCAGGGATTTTCATTCATAAGTGCGTGAATGGACCATTTTCCTGTCCTGCTAAGCATTCAAAATGTAACTAGTACTTTTGGGTGTCATGGATAATGTATGGAGTAAAAAATACATTATTTTCTTTAGGAATGTAGTAAAGTAAAAGTTGTCAAATATAAATAGTAAAGTACAGATACCCCCAAAATGACTTAAGTAGTACTTTAAAGTATTTTTCTTAAGTACTTTACACCACTGTGTGTGTGTGTGTGTGTGTGTGTGTGTGTGTGTGTGTGTGTGTGTGTGTGTGTGTGTGTGTGTGAGTGAGTGCATGTAAGTATGTAGTGTGCCTGTAAATGCTATGATGCAGAACCTTGGTCATATTCATCGATACAGAGGGACCTTGAAAGAGAAGTCATTATTATGATCCGAGCATACGCCGCTGGCAAATATCTGATTGAACAGTATGTTCCCTTGAGTTCAAAGTCATGGAATCGGCCTCATCTGCTATGTGACTATCCTAATTGGTGTCTTTGAAGTTGCACACCCAAACAACTACCTCCTTTAAAACATGACTTGACACACAACCCATAGTAATATATTTTATATTATCTGTCAGTGGGCCTAATATCAACACAAAGAGACGTTTTATTCCTCTTATAATGAGGATGGATGCAGCTTCGTTGCTATTGTCCCTGCACTGCAGTGCTGAAATGTGAGCCGCTGCCGTGCTGAGTTAGCCAAATGATACATCTCAGACAACCATATTTCTATAAGGCATTATTATCGTGGCTATCATAGCACTGCGGTATTGACAAGGGATGGCTCTCAGTAAGGTCACCTGTGTGATTTCACAGCCACTAATAACATAGTTTTTATTACACTATATAACACTATGACTTATAATATCCTTCCACTTATCAATAAGATAGGAACATGTTTTTCATGTTATATTTACTGAAGATGAGAAAAATGATGGATTTTAGTGTAATAACCAATAGTTTACAGACTATTGAATAATACATGAATTACTGCAGGTGCATTTACTTTCCTGTTGTAAGGAGTTGAGGAAAACTGGAGTAAAAACGCATGAAACTCCCCTCCCTCGGAGATTTCCAGCCTAGTTATGAGCTCATGACATGAGAATTTTAATTTAATTCAGAGACAAGGGATCAACCTTTGAGGTTTATGTATGGAATCGGATTATAGTCATGTAAAATACCCCCTTTCACCAATCCGTTCCTCCAATCCTCGCCCCCCTTTTTTTCTTCAGTTGAATGGGGGGCGCTTGAACCGTCTGTGTGTCAGTGCTCGCCTCTTTGTTCAAACCGATTCAGCTCCTCACCCTCAGCGTCGCCACCTGCGCACGGGGAGTGAGCACCGGCACCGAGTGTCTATCCAGATTTAGATTTAGATATCTCTAAATTGGTAATGTGGTAGATGCTGCATATTAGTCGTGAAGCAGACTAGGTGGCTTATTTTTTGAAGGTCTGAAGCGTAGCTTGGGACGTTGAATCATTTTTGCTCACTTACCGGTTATTTTTTGCTGTTTCACCCATTCGACCGATCGCTGACAGACGACACTATTGGAGCATCGGGATACGTTTAGAGCGCCTTCACTGAAGCGCTGCGTTCCGATCTTACATTCCTGCGGATTTTTTATTTAGACTATTTTCAGGTAAGATTGAACATATTTTCACTGGCTGCAAATGGTCAACTTTTTCAATTTGTTTGAGATAAAGGATTTGTGTAAATTGAACCCTGTATGAACAATATTGGGTTAAAGCCTGTATGCAGACCGGGGTTTCAGCGGCGTCTGGCCGCAGGGAATGGAATGAATGCATTGCTTATCTTACTCTGTTAAAAATGCATTTGGTAGTGTATAAACCTTTGTTGGTCAACCAACCAAGCCAAGATTTCAGCCCAATTATAAGTACTTTCAGGTGCTTTACCATGAAAATTACATAGCCAGATCCTGCTTTCCAGGCACTGTATAATACACGACTTTAACGTGACTTTTGTATGGACATGTTATGCATTCTGTAGCTATTATTTCGTACCTTCCTGACATGTTATTTCCTTCTGACATATTATTTTCTTCTGACATGTATCCGACTTTGCATGAAAGATGTGGTCATCTATAAGCTCATCGATGATGACCTCAGTGCCTACCTCTAACTGTGTCTCTGAAAAGACTCTTGCTCGTCACACACACTGAGCTTTACAGTAGCTTATTTTTGGGGTCTTTTTGATGAAGTAGATCCAAGCTTATATTTAGGACCCATGTAATAAACATTAGACCACTGAATGGCTTGTTTTAGTGTATACCCAACACAGCTTCTTCTCATGGGAGGTCCTCTGGGCTTGTCTCAGAGTTGCCCTTATACAGGAGGCTAGGAGAAAAATAGACTTCCTCAGTAGGGGCCTGATGGGAGACATAAAACTCCAATACTGCGGGCTATCAGTAATATGTAAGAAGCATATACAGTTATGGCACTGGCTTAAATGTTCTGTGGCATTTAAACAGCATCCTCAGTATATAATGGTCCTCAAGTTCATGTTGTGTGTGCAAGAAAAAATAATGAGTGACTGAGACAGAGAGAGGGGGAGAGAGACAGAGGGAGAGAGTCAGAGAGAGGGGGAGAGAGACAGAGAGAGGGGGAGAGTGAGAGAGGGAGAGAGTCAGAGAGAGGGGGAGAGAGACAGAGAGCGGGGGAGAGAGACAGAGAGAGAGATCAGAGAGTGATAGAGGGAAACAAAAGAGAAATAGAGGGTTGGTTCCACAGACAGCTGAGGGAACTTAGATCAGAGATCAGAACACCTGCATAGCTATCATGTTCTCCATTATTTATAATGGTCCCGCCCACTCTAACCTCTCGGGCCAATCAGAGGTGTGGCTGATGTTAGTAACCCCAATACCCTGGCCCGGGCATGACATCAGAGATACATGAAATAAGAGAGATAAATGACAGAATGTTAGCACTACCTCTGTTAACACTCCCCTAGACAATGATAGAATAGGTTCTTGTGGCATACACATATATTTGTCTATTTCAAATGTGTTTCATGCAATGTGCATCATTGGAAACATGAGAGGCAAGGAAACAGGGTCAGCATATTTGCAACATCAGAATGATGGAAACTGGGGAAAAGTACAGACATTCCTGGTTCGTGGTCTGGTCACTAATAATTTAGTCTTTCTCCACATATACCAGCTGTAAATTACACGGGTGCAAAATACTCTAAAAGTCTAAGTCACACAAACACATTGAAATGTACCACTCTGAGGGAGCGCAACTGTTTCAGTCACATTCAGTCACAGATCTATTGTGTGAGGTTATCAGTGGCCTAACAGCTCAAAGCCTTGTCTTGGTCAATTCATAGTTCTTGCATATAAAATAGTCACTCTATTTTTGGTAGGCCTTGTGAAGAAGGGAGTCTACCACCGGCAGTGTATGTCCTAGAAAACTGTGGTTAGCAGGGTGAGGTTAACTAGTCTAGCTTTTACAACACAGAGTTTGGGCTGATGTCATTGTGAAACCACACAGAGAGATAGAGGGAGGTAAAGGGGAGGGAGAGAGGGAGGGGGAGAGGAGAGATAGATGGAGGGAGGGGAGAGAGAGGAGAGAATGAGGGAGGTAGGTAGGGGGGATGGATCGGGAGGGAGGGGGTATAGAGGATCATCAGGCAGAGAGATGAAAGAATGAAATAAGGAGGAGAAAGAGAGGAACACAAGAGAAGACAGGGAGCAAGCGAGACAGAGATAGGCAGTGAGAGAGGCAGAGAGAGAGAGAGAGACAGAGGGAGAGAAACAGAGACAAAGCGAGAGAGACAGGAACAGCGACAGAGAGAGAGAGAAAGACAGGGACAGAGACAGAAAGAGAGAGAGAGACCGACAGGGACTGCGAGAGAGAGACAGACAGAGAGAGAGTCAGAGAGAGAGTCAGGGACAGAGACAGGGACAGAGAGAGACAGGGACAGAGACAGAAAGAGAGAGAGAGAGACCGACAGGGACTGCGAGAGAGACAGAGAGAGAGAGAGAGAGTCAGAGAGAGAGAGTCGGAGAGATAGAGAGCGAGTCAGAGAGAGAGAGTCAGAGAGAGACAGAGACAGAGAGAACGAGGATTTCACCAACCAGACTGAAACTTCTCCAGTGGCACCCATGCATTTTTTATTCTGTCTGGGTGAGTGCGTGAGAGTTCACTCCCGGGATTCCTGGCTCACTGCCAGAGGCCTCCCTCACAGCCCACAGACCTCCCTCACAGCCCATCAGATCAGAGAGAGGCTGTGCACTCCCACCGGGAGGAGTGGATGGGAGGAGCCGACCCGCTGAAGGAGAAACAGTGAAGACTGGTAGGCTAGCCTGATCTACTGGCAAGATGGTACGGCCACGGCAGGGCCAGATATCTTTACTGTAACCTGTGCCAGTGTTTCCCAAATGGTGTTGTAAGCTAGCTCTTCCTGGGTGATTTACAAGGTTGGGGCAAGAAATATATTATTCATTTTTTATTACGAGGGTCATAAGAAAAGGCTCAAAGCTATAAAAAAAATTCTGGTAACCAATTACTTTAGATGCTGGACGGCAAGCGGTTATAGGAGGCCTGGGCCAGATGCTGACGTAACTTATACCAGGGTTTGTACAGCCAGCTCCCTCTACGCCACAGCAAATGACAGGGTTGTGATTAGAAATAATGTACATTTTTCTCAAACAGAAATTCCCAAGAAAAGTAATTCCCAATAAAATTCCCAAAACTATACATGGATCATGTCCCAGAACCACTGGTCTGTGTAGGAAAATGTGGTGCAGATGTATAGCATGTTAGAAATAGCCTAAAGAATAAGCATAGCCGGGATAGAGAGGTTTGTCTGAACTGGTAACATGTTGGTTTTATTTGTCCATATGTGCAGATAAGATCAGTTTCAGCACACCACAGACACTAATATACACTCAGTGGCCAGTTTACTAGGTACACCACCCTGTTCACGAAAATGGTTCGCACCTACAGACATCCAGGTCATCTATAAGTCTTTGCTAGGTAAAGCCCCGCCTTATCTCAGCTCACTGGTCACCATAACAACACCCACCAGTAGCACGTGCTCCAGCAGGTATCTCTTGCTGGTCATCCCCAAAGCCAACACCCCCTTTGGCCGCCTTTCCTTCCAGTTCTCTGCTGCCAATGACTGGAATGAATTGCAAAAATCTCTGAAGTTGGAGACTTATATCTCCCTCTCTAACTTTAAGCATCAACTATCTGAGCAGCTTACCAATCACTGCAGCTGTACACAGCCCATCTGTAAATAGCCCATCCAATCTACCTACCTCATCCCCATATTGTTTTTATTTACTTTTTTGCTCTTTTGCACACCAGTATTTCTACTTGCACATCATCACCTGCACATCCATCACTCCAGTGTTAATCTGCAAAATTGTAATTACTTTGCTACTATGGCCTATTTATTGCCTTACTTCCTCACGCCATTTGCACACATTGTATATATACTTTTTCTATTGTGTTATTGACTGTACGTTTGTTTATTCCATGTGTAACTCTGTGTTGTTGTTTGTGTCGCACTGCTTTGCTTTATCTTGGCCAGGTCGCAGTTGTAAATGAGAACATGTTCTCAACTAGCTTACCTGGTTAAATAAAGGTGAAATAAAAATAAAAAATGTAGTCAAGTGTCCGTGGCTTGCTATATAAAGCAACCAGACAGACATTGAGGTATTCAGTTAATGTTTGATTGAACTTTAGAATGGGCAAAACAAGTGATCTAAGTGACATGGTATAATCATCGGTGCCAGGCAAGCCGGTTCCTGTATCTCAGAAACAGCCGGCACTCTGGGCTTTTCACGCACGACAGTGTCTATGGTTTACAGAGAATGGAGCGAGAAACACAAAACATCCAGTCAGCGGAAGTCCTGTGGGTGAAAACAGCTCATTGATGAGAGAGGTCAAAGGAGAATGGCAAGAGTCATACAAGTTAACAGGCGAGCCACCAACAGCAAAATCACGGCGCAGTACGTCAGTGGTGTACAGAATGGCATCTCAGAACGCACAACTCATTGGCCCTTGTAATGGAAGGGCTATTGTGGCAGACGACCACACCGGGTTCCACTCCTATCAGCTAAAAACAAGAAGAAGCGGCTCCACTGGGCATCACCAACACTGGACATTAGAGAGGTAGTAAAACATTGTCTGGTCTGACAAACCCCGGTTCCTGTTGCGTCATGCTGATGGCAGAGTCAGGGTTTGGCGTAAGCAGTATGAGTCCATGGCCCCATCCTGCCTGGTGTCAACGGTACAGGCTGGTGGTGTAATGGTGTTGGGAATTTTTTCCTGGCACACGTTAGGTCACTTGATGCCAATTGGTACTTGATGGGTGTACCTAATAAACTGAATTTCAGGCCTGGAGAGGAAAACGAAATACTTGGAATGATACACAATCTAGTAGACTACAGTTTCTCTTATCAGTTACCATTTTTTATGTTTTTCTGTAGCCAGAAGGTTGAGATTTATGTTCTGGACAGCTGGATTTTATTTTCAGACATGAGGTCTGGTACAATGATCTGTGTGGTATCAAACTGTTTCGATACAATCTTCTCAGGTGGTTGCTACACATTAGTGGTGAATGGGAATTCCAGTATACAATATAAAGTGATTTGAGTTTGAGAAGTGTTCATTATTACGGTCAGCAGTATACAGAAGTATAATGTCTCCCTTTGCTTGAGGGTCTGCGTTATTTTGTTATGCAATAATATTGGGGACTAGCTGTCCCTTGCTGGAATCGAACCCACAACCTTTGGCACACTAAAAACTGTACCAAAAACCCAGAGGATTGGTTTCGTAGAGCTTTACTGCGCCAACTTAATCATCTGGTCATTATTACACAAACAACAGGAGAACAGGCACTCTTTGTCTTCTCTGGCTTATTGGGGAGCTTTTCACAACTGGACAGGTCCATTGTGACTGAGGAACAGATTCAAGTAAACCTACCACAGAGAAGTATTATGCAGTATCTTTGATTAGCATGTAGGTATTATGTCTTACACTGAAAACTGGAGTCATATATCAGTGCGGGCTTTAACCTTTTAGTTTGGATTTGGCTTTCCTACTGTTTTTTTAATGTATTTTTAAGAAGAAAAGTATGTGGCTCTTATTGTGTGAACCGATTATGTTCTAGACAGCAAGATTGAATCAGACTGAAAGTTGAGGTTTTGAGTGAAATATTTATTTTCTCTGTGTATGGACGACATGACTTGAATTTCAAACATTTCAAGCTGATAAAAGAACAGCAGAGCGGGAGAGATATTTTCCACCTCAGATTCTCTTTCTCACTCGCTCTCTCTCTCCGTCTCCCCTGTTGTGAAGTCTCCAATGGCGAGAAGCCCAGAGGGGGGTTGGACGGAGTGAGCAATCAATCAACTTTTCTTTTTGCACCCTGGCAGGGAGGGACTAACACTTCCCTTCAAACCAATCAGCATACAGGCCTGGATGAGACCATAGCACCACAGCTAAAAGGCTCTCACATAAAGAGAACGGCCTTTCTCTTTGTCTCTGGCCAGAGTAGAGCCTCCTTTCTCTGCTATTGACTGGTGGCAGATGCTGAAGGTAATGCTGTCATGTTGGGTATCCCTGTTTGAGCTGGTCGGGAACAGGCTAGTTGATGTGATTGGTTGGAGCTTCTCAGCTTGTTGGCTTGTTGGTTTGATTCCTGCACGAGACACATCAACTGTACATATGAGTGAACTGTCAGTGGCTTTGGATAAAACGTGTCTGCTAAATGACAATATTATGATGTTATCTGTTGATCCGTGTGTTCTTCAGTTTAGCCTACAGTAGCTGGGAGCCAGCAGACTCCATATAAACAAAGTGCTGTGTCCCCAGTGTCTAGTGACGTCATAGTGTCCAATGATGATCCCGTTTTGTAGCCGTCTTTATTTTGTTTGGGGGATGAAAAAGTGATAGATTCAACTTTGATGCACATTCAATAAAAACGGTTGGTTACCGACACACCAGTGCTCGGACGAAGGCTCTATCTGCAATAACTCATTCTGTATCAACCTATTTTATATTCTGTGGACTGAGCAACTCCTGTGCGGGTCATTAAACATGTAAACTCCTGGATGAAGGAGCAGCCATGGAAATGGAAGTAGCTTATCTCCAGGGCACCAGCACCTCTTAACTTGATGATATTATTATTTTTCTTTATGATGTCACTTCTCTGATCATAGCCATGTCTAAAATGGCACCCTATTCCCTAAGTTACTACAAAAGTAATGCACTATACTGTATAGGGAAGAGAGCGCCATTTCAGATTCACCCCATTTCTCCTAGTGGGTGGATTGAAGTCAAAGCCACTGCCCATGCACCTGATCCCCTACACATGATTTTACAAACCACATTGGCCCCTCACCTCTAAGCTATCACCTTTAACCCCTCAACTCTAACCCCTGACCCCGGCCAGACATGCAGTACAGCTGGAGTAACGGCTTTCCGCAGGTGTGTTAACAGCCCCTAGCTACATCTGACCTCTGACCCTGCTACATGTTATCAGGGACCTCTATACCTTCTCCTCCTTTTCCTGTGGACTGAAGTGAAATTGGTCTGTCTGTCCTCTATATCCTATATCTATATCCTGTTGGGGTGTAATAGGGGATGGTCATTCGCTAGCAACGTTAGCTACATATTAAATTAAACATTACATGTAAATATTTCCTGTGTTTCAGGATTTCATACAAAGGGACCCTTGCTGATTTGTCAGGACGCCGTCAGACTCCTCTCTAAAGGTAAGACAGAGGGACAATTTTGTCATGGTTGTAGCCTATTTAAATCAATGTAAGTATATGTATCTTAATGTAATCTATTAAAAGAAGAGTTGGGCATGAGAATGTAATATTAATACATATATTATTAGGTATTGTATATCTGCTGTCTTTCACATGTACAGTGACAAGAAAAAGTATGTGAACCCTTTGGAATGACCTGGATTTCTGCATAAACTGGTTATAAAATGTGATCTAATCTACATCTAAGTCACAACAATAGACAAACACAGTCTGCTTAAACTAATAACACACAAACAATTATGTTTTTATGTCGTTATTGAACAGCATGTAAACATTCACAGTGCAGGGTGCAAAAAGTATGTGAACCCTTGGATTTAATAACTGGTTGACAATCCTATGGCAGCAATAACCTCAACCAAACGTTTTCTGTAGTTGCGGATCAGACCTGCACAACAGTCAGGAGGAATTTTGGACCATCTTTACAAAACTGTTTCAGTTCAGAAATATTCTTAGGATGTCTGGTGTGAACCACTCTCTTGAGGTCATGCCACAGCATCTCAATCAGGTTGAGGTCAGGACTCTGACTGGGCCACTCCAGAAGGCATATTTTCTTCTGTTGAAGCCATTTTGTTGTTGATTTACTTTAGCTGACACTCTAGGATTCTTCTTAACCTCATTGAGCATTCTGTGCTGTGCTCTTGCAGTCATCTTTCCAGGATGGCCACTCCTAGGGAGAGTAGCAACAGTGCTGAACTTTCTCCATTTATAGACACTTTGTCTTACCGTGGACTGATAAGAGTCAAGGCTTTTAAATATACTTTTGTAACCCTTTCAAGCTTTATGCAAGTCAACAATTCTTAATCTTAGGTCTTCTGAGATCTCTTTTGTTGGAGGCATGGTTCACATCAGGCAACGCTTCTTTTGAATAGCAAACTTACATTTTGTGAGTGTTTTTTATGGGGCAGGGCAGCTCTAACCAACATCTCCAATCTCATCTCATTGATTGGACAGGTTAGCTGACTCCTGATTCCAATTAGCTTTTTAGACCTACACAAGTCTGGCTCATCCTTTGGAGCAATTTCCTAATGCCTGAAGGTACCATGTTCATCTGTACAAACAATAGTACGCAACTATAAACACCATGGGACCACACAGCCATCATACCGCTCAGGAAGGAGACGCGTTCTGTCTCCTAGAGATTAATGTACTTTGTTGCGAAAAGTGCAAATCAATCCCAGAACAACAGTAAACGACCTTGTGAAGATGCTTAAGGAAACAGGCACAAAAGTATCTATATCCACAGTAAAACGAGTCCTATATCAACATAACCTGAAAGGCCGCTCAGCAAGGAAAAAGCCACTGCTCCAAAACTGCCATAAAAAAGACAGACTACGGTTTGCAACTGCACATGGGGACACAGATCGTACTTTTTAGAGAAATATCCTCTTGTCTGATGAAACAAAAATAGAACTCTTTGGCCATAATGACCATCATTATGTTTGGAGGAAAAAGGGGGAGGCTTGCAAGCCGAAGAACACCATCCCAACTGTGAAACACGGGGGTGGCAGCATCATGTTGTGGGTGTGCTTAGCTGCAGGAGGGACTGGTGCACTTCACAAAATAGATGGAATCATGAGAAAGTAAAATTATGTGGATATATTGAAGCAACATTTCAAGACATCAGTCAGGAAGAGTGTGCAAAACTGTCATCAAGGCAAAGGGTGGCTACTTTGAAGAATCTCAAAATAAAATGTATTTTGATTTGTTTAACACTGTTTTGGTTACTAAATGATTCCATATGTGTTATTTCATAGTTGTGATGTCTTCACTATTATTCTACAATGTAAAAATAGTACAAATATTGAAAAACCCTGGAATGAGAAGGTGTGTCCAAACCTTTGACTGGTACTGTAACTATGTACAATATACAGTATATATATTTTAAAAATATATATTTTCCTTCATTATTTTCCCCTAACCCTACCACCCATCACCTATTTGGAGTAAACTAATGGACAATAACACTTAGGCTTCTACTTCCAGCTTATACATACTATATACATTTTTACAGAAAGTAGGTTTTACACTAGTTATCTTTTGTTAGTTTTTACTGCCATCCTCCAGCTACCCTCAACCCCTCCCATATATCTCTGAAGACCATCCCGTTTTGATTTCTATTTTTCAACTGTGCTGTTTCACAAAAGTTCTGAACTTACTGTATGTACATTTTACGAACACAGTATATTTTACAGTAGTTATCTTGTTATTGTTAGCACCACCCTTCAGCTCCACTAATTATTATAAACTTACTTACTTACACACACACACGCTCACACAGACTTACTATATTTGTGGGGGCTTTTTGGGGACCAACACGGAACCCAAACCGTCTGCACACGTGCGCCATTGTGCGACATTGTGCATACATTTATTTTGTCCCCCAACACCAAACATGATCACGACGCGCAGGTTAAAATATCAAAACAAACTCTGAACCAATTACATTAATTTGGGGACAGGTTGAAAAGCATGAAACATTTAAGGCAATTTAGCTAGTTAGCTTACACTTCCTAGCTAATTTGTCCTATTTAGCTAGCTTGCTGTTGCTAGCTAATTTGTCCTGGGATATAAACATTAGGTTGTTATTTTACCTGAAATGCACAAGGTCCTTTACTCCGACAATTAATCCACACATAAAATGGTCAACCAAATAATTTCTAGTCATCTCTCCTCCTTCCCGGATTTTTCATCTTTGAACTTATATGGTGATTGGCATATCAACTTTCATAGTATTACCAGGACTACCGGCAACACAGTTCGTCTTTCAATCACCCACATGGGTATACCCCATGGGTATAACCAATGAGGAGATGGCCCGTGGGTACCTGCTTCTATAAACCAATGAGGAGATGGGAGAGGCAGGACTCGCGATCTGCTTCAGAAATAGAATGACTTCTATTTTAGCGCTTGGCAACGCAGACGCTCGTTAACGCGCGCAAGCAGTGTTGGTGCAATAATTTAATAACATAGGGTGTAGTCAGGGTAAACCCCCAACCCTAACCTTAACTCCTAAACATAACCCTAACTCCTAACATTAAACAATAACCCCTAACCCTAATTCTAACCCTAATTCTTACCTTAACCCTAAACCTTAGCTCTAAGCCTAAAATTCCCATTTTTACAAGTGAGAACCAGCAAAATGTCCTCACTTCTCTGAATTTTAGTTGGATTACTATTCTTGTGAGGACTTCAAGGGCCTCATTTACCAATCATGCATAGGCACAAATCTATGCGTAAACCATGCGTGGGCTCATTTCCACACAAAGTGGGAGATTTATCAAAATGAACGTTTGCTTGAGAGTGTGCGTGGATTTACGCACAGCCATGACCATGCGTATGCACAGTGCCAAGTGGTGGAATAAAGCGTAGCATAGTGACTGGGGGAAATGTAATGTTGAATATGTGTGAAACTGGGAGAGTAATAATAACACATTTCAGTGTATTTCCATTGTGAATTCGTACAAAATACTGCATCTTGACAGGCCTATAGGCCTTGATGTCCTATAATGTATTAGTTAATTAGTTAAATTAGAAGCAGTAGTGAAAGTGAAACCATTGTTAAAATACTATAAAATAATTAGATAATGGGAAATCTAATGAGCCATCGCTGATCTTGCTCTGTTGGAAAATTTGGCACAAGCTGCATTTTTAGAGACAGGTGGGACTTTTTTTCTGAAAGTACTGATTGAATCCTCAGATATCGTTTCCCACGCCAATCTTATAGGATATTTGCGATGATTTAAAACCTCTTAAGGATTGGACCCTTTTTTAAAGTTTTTGCCTAAAATTACATACCCAAATCTAACTGCCTGTAGCTCAGGACCTGAAGCAAGGATATGCATATTCTTGATACCATTTGAAAGGAAACACGTTGAAGTTTGTGGAATGTTAAATTAATGTAAGAGAATATAACACATTAGATCTGGTAAATGATAATACAAAGAAAAAAAAGCATGTGTTTAAAAAAACAAACATTTGTACCATCATCTTTGAAATGCAAGAGAAAGGCCATAATGTATTATTCCAGTCCAGGCGCAATTTAGATTTTGGCCACTAGATGTCATCAGTGTATGTGCAACGGTTGAGACTGATCCAATGAACCATTGTATTTCTGTTCAAAATGTTGTATCAAGACTGCCCAAATGTGCCTAATTGGTTTATTAATACATTTTCAAGTCCATAACTGTGCACTCTCCTCGCGGGGGACCCACCGATCCTGTAGAGGTTTTAAGACCTACTTTGAAAAGGCAAACACGTACCATTTCGGTGCACATCCAATTGCTATCCACCCTCAGGTTTTTGGCAACAGGCACTTTTTAGTTGGAGCTTGCCGATCGGCATCTCACAGCCCTCAATGAGCGGATGTGTTGGATGCAATTATCAGCAATATGAAGTTACATTCAATTTCAATACACCATCGCACAACAGGTTCAATTCAATGGGAGTTTATTTACCATCAATGGGTTCTCAAATCCGAACGGAGCAACAGTTGATACCCAGATCGCTATAAAAGAACCATCCCAAAACGAGTTCAACTACGTGAACAGAAAAGGCTTCCGCTCTATGTGTGAGGAATAGGTTATGTGATGAGCAAAAGATGCTGCTGAATGTGGTGGCCAGGAGGAACACATGACTAGTTCATTCTGCAGAACAGCAATGTTGGCAATGTTGAAGTATATTTGCCATTGCAACTTGAATTGTCTCAATGGTCGCGAAAGCATACCTTACAATTATTTGAGAACATAGACCAGTTGACAAATTATTACAAACAGTAACCAGCCAAGCAGAAGCGTTACAAAACTGAAATAGAGATCAAATTCATCCCTTACCTTTGATGATCTTCATATGGTTGCACTCAGAAGACATTCATTTACTCAATAAATGTTCCTTTTGTTCGATAAAGTCTCTTTATATCCAAAAACCTCCTTTTTGTTTGCGCGTTTTCTTCAGTAATCCACAGGCTCAAACGCAGTCAAAACAGGCAGACAACAAATCCAAATTGTATCCGTAAAGTTCATAGAAACATGTCAAACGATGTGTATATTCAATCCTCAGGTTGTAATAATATTTCAACCGGACAAAAACGTTGTCAATATAAAAGGAAAACAAGAAATGGGATTGAGTGGGTTATGGTTGATAGGGTGACAACAGTCTGGTGGGACAGAGAGTGGGTTATGGTTGATAGGGTGACAACAGTCTGAAGGGACAGAGAGTGGGTTATGGTTGATAGGGTGACAACAGTCTGGTGGGACAGAGAGTGGGTTATGGTTGATAGGGTGACAACAGTCTGAAGGGACAGAGAGTGGGTTATGGTTGATAGGGTGACAACAGTCTGGTGGGACAGAGAGTGGTTTATGGTTGGTAGGCTGACAACAGTCTGGTGGGACAGAGAGTGGTTTATGGTTGATAGGGTGACAACAGTCTGGAGGGACAGAGAGTGGGTTATGATTGGTAGGCTGACAACAGTCTGGAGGGACAGAGAGTGGTTTATGGTTGGTAGGCTGACAACAGTCTGGTGGGACAGAGAGTGGTTTATGGTTGATAGGGTGACAACAGTCTGGAGGGACAGAGAGTGGTTTATGGTTGATAGGGTGACAACAGTCTGGAGGGACAGAGAGTGGGTTATGGTTGGTAGGCTGACAACAGTCTGGAGGGACAGAGAGTGGTTTATGGTTGGTAGGGTGACAACAGTCTGGTGGGACAGAGAGTGGGTTATGGTTGATAGGGTGACAACAGTCTGGAGGGACAGAGAGTGGGTTATGGTTGGTAGGCTGACAACAGTCTGGAGGGACAGAGAGTGGTTTATGGTTGGTAGGCTGACAACAGTCTGGTGGGACAGAGAGTGGTTTATGGTTGATAGGGTGACAACAGTCTGGTGGGACAGAGAGTGGGTTATGGTTGATAGGGTGACAACAGTCTGGTGGGACAGAGAGTGGTTTATGGTTGGTAGGCTGACAACAGTCTGGAGGGACAGAGAGTGGTTTATGGTTGGTAGGTTGACAACAGTCTAGAGGGACAGAGAGTGGGTTATGGTTGGTAGGTTGACAACAGTCTGGAGGGACAGAGAGTGGTTTATGGTTGGTAGGCTGACAACAGTCTGGAGGGACAGAGAGTGGTTTATGGTTGGTAGGCTGACAACAGTCTGGAGGGACAGAGAGTGGGTTATGGTTGGTAGGCTGACAACAGTCTGGAGGGACAGAGAGTGGTTTATGGTTGGTAGGCTGACAACAGTCTGGAGGGACAGAGAGTGGGTTATGGTTGGTAGGCTGACAACAGTCTGGAGGGACAGAGAGTGGGTTATGGTTGGTAGGTTGACAACAGTCTGGTGGGACAGAGAGTGGTTTATGGTTGGTAGGCTGACAACAGTCTGGAGGGACAGAGAGTGGTTTATGGTTGGTAGGCTGACAACAGTCTGGAGGGACAGAGAGTGGGTTATGGTTGGTAGGTTGACAACAGTCTGGAGCATGGGTGTCAAACTCTGGCTGGGTAATTATATTTGGCCCGCGAGACAATACCAAATTACTACTAGAGCTGGCCCGCCGGTATTATACAGCGCATTCACCACTAATACTACGAATCCCATAATGCTCTGCTGTTTTCGCGCGCCAATCAGGACAGGACCCAGAAACGCTCTCTCCTCTGTGACAGTAGTCATAGCAACATAGACGCTACAACTGTCAGCGAGCTAACCCTTCCCAAAAATGGCGAAAAGAAAGGCAGAAAACAGGAGCTTTCTGGACAAGTGGGAGGCAGAATATCTGTTTACATATGTAAAAGACAAACCTGTTTGTCTTGTTTGTGGAGTCAACGTGGCTGTAAGTAAGGAGTACAACATTAGACAACACTATGAAACGAAACACCATGACAAATACAAGGACCTGGACATGACTCAAATGAGCCAGAAAGTAGAGGAGATGAAAATAAGTTTGGTTTCACAACAGAATATGTTTAAAAAAGCCACATCACAAAGCGAGGCTGCTGTAAAGGCTAGTTATATAGTGGCAGCAGAGATCGCAAAATCAGCCCGGCCCTTTAATGAGGGAGAGTTGAAAAAGTGCATGATGAGGGTTTGTGACCTCGTATGCCCAGAGAAAAAACAAGCATTTTCAAACATGAGCCTGAGCAGGAACACAGTAGCTGATCGCACATGTGATCTTGCCACCAATCTGTATGACCAGCTGATGGAAAAGGGAAAAGATTTTGTTGCGTTCTCCCTCGCTGTGGATGAGAGCTGCGACGCATCTGATACTGCTCAGCTGTCAGTCTTCATCCGTGGAGTGGACTCAAATCTGTGCGTTACGGAGGAGCTATTAGGATTAAAATCAATGCATGGCACAACCACAGGAAAGGAAATCTTTGAGGAGGTTTCCAAATGTGTAACTGAATTAAAGCTGCCGTGGGATAAACTCGTTGGATTAACGACAGATGGTGCGCCAGCGATGTGCGGTAAAAAGAGTGGACTGGTGGGCATGGTTCGGGAGAAGATGCGGGAAGAGAACTGTGCAGGTGAGCTAACTGTTTACCACTGCATCATACATCAGGAAGCACTGTGTGCCAAAGCCCTAAAGATGGAACATGTTATGACCACAGTAACACAGGTAGTTAACTTTATAAGAGCCAAAGGTCTAAATCACCGGCAGTTTAAATCTTTTCTGGAGGAGTGTGGTTCGGAATACGCAGACGTGCCGTATCACACAGAGGTGAGATGGCTAAGCAGAGGAAAAGTACTGAACAGATGTTTCGAGCTGCGTGAATAAATATGTCAATTCCTGGAAACCAAAGGGAAGGATACAGCAGAGCTCCGGGAGCAAAAGTTCCTGTGTGAGCTGGCCTTTCTCTGTGACATCTCGAGCCATCTCGATGCGCTGAACCTGCAGCTTCAGGGGCGGGGGCGCATCATCACAGACATGTACGCTGCAGTGAGGGCCTTCAAAACTAAACTGTGCCTGTGGGAGAATCAGATGCTGCAAGGAAACCCTTGCCATTTTCCCTGCTGCCAATCCATAAAAGCGCAGATCTCTACCGCCGTGTTCCCATGCGCACAGTTTGCTGAAAAACTCAGTGTTCTCGCCGCTGAGTTTAGCCGGCGATTTGCCGACTTCGATGCCCAGAAATGCAAGTTTGAATTGCTTAGTAATCCCTTCGTAGTTGATGTGGAAAATGCACCAACCAACATCCAAATGGAGCTGATTGAACTCCAGTGCAACGACACGCTGAAGTCAAAGTATGATGCTGTGGGCGCCGCACAGTTTCCACGGTTCATCCCTGACACAATGCCTCAGCTCCGCACCCAAGCTGCTCAGATGCTCTCCATGTTCGGCAGCACTTATCTATGCAAGCAACTTTTCTCCTCGATGAAGATGACCAAAACAACTCACAGGAGACGTCTGACTGATGAACATCTTCGCTCGATACTGAGGATTTCTTCAGCTCAGAGCTTGAGCCCAGACATTGATGAACTAGCATCCAAGAAGAGATGCCAGGTATCTGGCTTGGGCACATCAGATTACAATTAGTGTGCAATAATTAACGTTTTCTTTATGCACTTTTTCTTGCTACAAGGCATGGGCTTGAATGGTTGATTGATTTATTATCATTTTATTTGTAAAATTATTAGCCAGTGGAAAAAGTTTATTTTGGTATTTAAATCAGAAGGCTGCAAATAGAAAAGAGGCATACAATTTTTATTTAAATTTGATTTATTTAATAAATGAATGCCATTGATGTGTTTTTTCATTTGAAATTCGATTTTGCATGTCTCCACTATTAAATTATATATTGTATGGTAATAAGCGATGCTTGTTCCATATTCAATGTTAAAGCAAAACTTGTTTGGGTCCATATTAAAAGGTTAATTTGTTCAATGTTGGCCCGTGACTTTGTTCAGGTTTTACATTTTGGCCCACTGGGTATTTGAGTTTGACACCCCTGGTCTGGAGGGACAGAGAGTGGTTTATGGATGGTAGGCTAGTACTGTCTGATTAAGTAGACCTACAGTAGATGGCTTGCTCTATAGCTACTACCATCTGTCATGGTTATGTTCTGGACAGTAACCTCAATATTGTGGTGCTGACCGCTGCATGGTCCCAGGCCATTTGCTCCAATAATCAAGCCTAATGGAAATCAATTCCTATGTTCCCTACCTGCAATTGATGCCGTTAAAAAAAGGTTGCCTAGCTACGAGGTCTCTTTTACACATCATTTTGTCAAACTGTCTCTCTTTGTCCTAAACCTTCATTATTTCTCTTATCTTTCTTTGTTTCCCTGCTCGCTCTGTCTTTGTCATGCTGTCCTTCTCTCCCTCCCTATCATACCATACACTCTTAGAAAAAACAAGGTGCTATCTAGAACCTTAAAGGGTTCCTCGGCTGTCCCGATAGGAGAACCCTTTGAAGAACCCTTGTTTGTTCCAGGTAGAACCCTTTTGGGTTCCATGTGGAATCCTCTCCCCTCCTCTCCTCTAATCCCCTCCCCTCCCCGCCCCTCCACTCCTCTCCTCTCCCCATCCCTCCCCTTCCATCCCCTCCTCTCCTCACCACTGGGTCCTATCTTACCTAAAGCTTTCAGTCTCTTTCTCCTCCTCGTGTCACAGCTGCAGCATTTTCATGAGTCATTAGCTGCTTAGAGTGTGATTATTCATCAGACTTATTCAACACACATGTGCAGGCAAACACAAACTACAATACCTGGGGGACCAGGAAGAGAATAACGTCTGATTCAGCTCAATTTGCTTTTCTGGTAGAACTTTTTCAGAAGAGGAATTTGAATGAGCGGTTGGAGGGGCAAAGTTATTTTCTGATAATATCTTCAGCAATTATTCTGTAGTTCTCTATCTACTTCCCACCCCTTACCAATATATTAGTATCTGTCTTTTCTGTTATTATGCCACAACACCATGTTGATCCTATATAACATACAAAACAATGCTATTGCAAATGATAAAGTAATGCCTAACTACAGCCCATTGCCTACACAAGACTATGGCACCAATCATGTTCTGATCCTTGAATACAGAGTATAGCTATTGAAACACATTCACAGTGTCAAAGCTCAAGACAACCCATGAGGCACGGCACCAGTCCACACAGTATCATAGCAATGTACCTAGTATTATACCAGGCTACCATCCATGACAGCCTGTCCATTTTTAAAGGCCTTTTGAAGTTTCTCTTCTCTCTTTTTTCTCTTCTCTTCTCTTATCCTCTTTTCTTTCTTTCCTTCTCTTTTCTTCTCTCTTCTCTCTTCTCCTCTCTTCTCTCTCCTATCTTCTCCTCTTTTCTCTCTCCTCTCTTCTCTTCTCCTCTCTTCCCTTCTCTCCTCTCTTCTCTCTCCTCTCTTCGCTTCTCCTCTCTTCTCCTCTCTTCCCTTCTCTCCTCTTCACTTACCTCTTCTCCTCTCTCCTCTGTCTGTCCATCATCTGGAGCCCTTACTCACTCTGTCGTTCCCCTCCTTTGTCACTCCAGAGGTAATTGATTTTCTCTTTTCTCCTCTCTTCTCTCTTCTCACTTCTCTCTTCTCTCTTCTCGCTTCTCTCTTCTCTTCTCTTCTCTTCTCTTCTCTTCTCTTCTCTTCTCTTCTCTTCTCTTCTCTTCTCTTCTCTTCTCTTCCCTTGTCTTCCCCTCTCTTTCCCTCTCTTCCCCTCTTCCCCTCTCTTTCCCTTCTCTTCTCTTCTCTTCTCTTCCGTTCTCTTCTCTTCTCTTCTCTTCCGTTCTCTTCTCTTCTCTTCTCTTCTCTTCCGTTCTCTTCTCTTCTCTTCTCTTCCCTTCTCTTCTCTTCTCTTCTCTTCTCTTCTCTTCCCCTCTCTTTCCTTCTCTCTTCTCTTCTCTTCTCCTCTCCTCTCCTCTCCTCTCCTCTCCTCTCCTCTCCTCTCCTCTCCTCTCCTCTCCTCTCCTCTCCTCTCTTCTCTTCTCTTCTTCTCTCTTCTCTTCTTCTCTCTTCTCTTCTCCTCTCTGTTGTTCCCCTCCTCCGTCTCTGTCGTTCCCCTCCTCTGTCATTCCCCTCCTCCGTCACTGTCGTTCTCCTCCTCCGTCACTGTCGTTCCCCTCCTCTGTCATTCCCCTTCTCCGTCACTGTCGTTCCCCTCCTCCTTCTCTGCTGTTCCCCTCCTCCGTCACTCTGTTGTTCCCCTCCTCCGTCACGGTCGTGCCCCTCTTCCGTCACTGTCGTTCCCCTCCTCCGTCACTCTGTCGTTCCCCTCCTCCGTCATTCTGTCATTCTCCTCCTCCGTCACTCTGTTTTTCCCCTCCTCCGTCACTGTCGTTCCCCTCCTCCGTCTCTGTCGTTCCCCTCCTCTGTCGTTCCCCTCCTCTGTCGTTCCCCTCCTCTGTCGTTCCCCTCCTCTATCGTTCCCCTCCTCCGTCACTGTCATTCCCATCCTCCGTCACTGTCGTTCCCCTCCTCTGTCGTTCCCCTCCTCCCTCACTCTGTTGTTCCCCTCCTCCGTCACTCTGTCGTTCCCCTCCTCCGTCTCTCTCGTTCCCCTCCTCCGTCTCTGTCGTTCCCCTCCTCTGTCACTGTCGTTCCCCTCCTCCGTCACTGTCGGTCCCCTCCTCCGTCTCTGTCGTTCCCCTCCTCTGTCACTGTCGTTCCCCTCCTCCATCACTGTCGTTCCCCTCCTCCGTCTCTGTCGTTCCCCTCCTCTGTCAATCCCCTCCTCCGTCACTGTCGTTCTCCTCCTCCGTCTCTGTCGTTCCCCTCCTCTGTCGTTCCCCTCCTCTGTCGTTCCCCTCCTCTGTCGTTCCCCTCCTCTATCGTTCCCCTCCTCCGTCACTGTCATTCCCATCCTCCGTCACTGTCGTTCCCCTCCTCTGTCGTTCCCCTCCTCCCTCACTCTGTTGTTCCCCTCCTCCGTCACTCTGTCGTTCCCCTCCTCCGTCTCTCTCGTTCCCCTCCTCCGTCTCTGTCGTTCCCCTCCTCTGTCACTGTCGTTCCCCTCCTCCGTCACTGTCGGTCCCCTTCTCCGTCTCTGTCGTTCCCCTCCTCTGTCACTGTCGTTCCCCTCCTCCATCACTGTCGTTCCCCTCCTCCGTCTCTGTCGTTCCCCTCCTCTGTCAATCCCCTCCTCCGTCACTGTCGTTCTCCTCCTCCGTCACTGTCGTTCCCCTCCTCTGTCATTCCCCTTCTCCGTCACTGTCGTTCCCCTCCTCCTTCTCTGTCGTTCCCCTCCTCCCTCACTCTGTCGTTCCCCTCCTCCCTCACTCTGTTGTTCCCCTCCTCCGTCTCTGTTGTTCCCCTCCTCCCTCACTCTGTCGTTCCCCTCCTCCCTCACTCTGTTGTTCCCCTCCTCCGTCTCTGTTGTTCCACTCCTCTGTCGTTCCTCTCCTCCCTCACTCTGTCGTTCCCCTCCTCCTTCTCTGTCGTTCCCCTCCTCCCTCACTCTGTCGTTCCCCTCCTCCCTCACTCTGTTGTTCCCCTCCTCCGTCTCTGTTGTTCCCCTCCTCGGTCAATCTGTTGTTCCCCTCCTCCGTCTCTGTCGTTCCCCTCCTCCGTCACTGTCGTTCCCCTACTCCGTCTCTGTCGTTCCCGTCCTCTGTCGTTCCCCTCCTCCGTCACTGTTGTTCCCCTCCTCCGTCTCTTTCGTCCCCTCTTCCGTCTCTGTCGTTCCCATCCTCCGTCACTGTCGTTCCCCTCCTCCGTCTCTGTCGCTCCCCTCCTCCGCCACTGTCGTTCCCCTCCTCTGTCTCTGTCGTTCCCCTCCTCCGTCACTGTCGTTCCCCTCCTCCGTCTCTGTCGTTCCCCTCCTTCTCTTCTCTTCTCTTCTCTTCTCTTCTCTTCTCTTCTCTTCTCTTCTCTTCTCTTCTCTTCTCTTCTCTTCCGTTCTCTTCTCTTCTCTTCCCTTCTCTTCTCTTCTCTTCTCTTCCCCTCTCTTTCCTTCTCTCTTCTCTTCTCTTCTCTTCTCCTCTCTTCTCCTCTCCTCTCCTCTCCTCTCCTCTCCTCTCCTCTCCTCTCCTCTCCTCTCCTCTCCTCTCCTCTCTTCTCTTCTCTTCTTCTCTCTTCTCTTCTTCTCTCTTCTCTTCTCCTCTCTGTTGTTCCCCTCCTCCGTCTCTGTCGTTCCCCTCCTCTGTCATTCCCCTCCTCCGTCACTGTCGTTCTCCTCCTCCGTCACTGTCGTTCCCCTCCTCTGTCATTCCCCATCTCCGTCACTGTCGTTCCCCTCCTCCTTCTCTGCTGTTCCCCTCCTCCGTCACTCTGTTGTTCCCCTCCTCCGTCACGGTCGTGCCCCTCTTCCGTCACTTTCGTTCCCCTCCTCCGTCACTCTGTCGTTCCCCTTCTCCGTTATTCTGTCATTCCCCTCCTCCGTCACTCTGTTTTTCCCCTCCTCCGTCACTGTCGTTCCCCTCCTCCGTCACTGTCGTTCCCCTCCTCCGTCTCTGTCGTTCCCCTCCTCTGTCGTTCCCCTCCTCTGTCGTTCCCCTCCCCTATCGTTCCCCTCCTCCGTCACTGTCATTCCCATCCTCCGTCACTGTCGTTCCCCTCCTCTGTCGTTCCCCTCCTCCCTCACTCTGTCGTTCCCCTCCTCCCTCACTCTGTCGTTCCCCTCCTCCCTCACTCTGTTGTTCCCCTCCTCCGTCTCTGTTGTTCCCCTCCTCGGTCAATCTGTCGTTCCCCTCCTCCGTCACTGTCGTTCCCCTACTCCGTCTCTGTCGTTCCCCTCCTCTGTCGTTCCCCTCCTCCGTCACTGTCGTTCCCCTCCTCCGTCTCTTTCGTCCCCTCTTCCGTCTCTGTCGTTCCCATCCTCCGTCACTGTCGTTCCCCTCCTCCGTCTCTGTCGCTCCCCTCCTCCGCCACTGTCGTTCCCCTCCTCTGTCTCTGTCGTTCCCCTCCTCCGTCACTGTCGTTCCCCTCCTCCGTCTCTGTCGTTCCCCTCCTTCTCTTCTCTTCTCTTCTCTTCTCTTCTCTTCTCTTCTCTTCTCTTCTCTTCTCCTCTCCTCTCCTCTCCTCTCCTCTCCTCTCCTCTCTTCTCTTCTCTTCTTCTCTCTTCTCTTCTTCTCTCTTCTCTTCTCCTCTCTGTTGTTCCCCTCCTCCGTCTCTGTCGTTCCCCTCCTCTGTCATTCCCCTCCTCCGTCACTGTCGTTCTCCTCCTCCGTCACTGTCGTTCCCCTCCTCTGTCATTCCCCATCTCCGTCACTCTGTCGTTCCCCTTCTCCGTTATTCTGTCATTCCCCTCCTCCGTCACTCTGTTTTTCCCCTCCTCCGTCACTGTCGTTCCCCTCCTCCGTCACTGTCGTTCCCCTCCTCCGTCTCTGTCGTTCCCCTCCTCTGTCGTTCCCCTCCTCTGTCGTTCCCCTCCCCTATCGTTCCCCTCCTCCGTCACTGTCATTCCCATCCTCCGTCACTGTCGTTCCCCTCCTCTGTCGTTCCCCTCCTCCCTCACTCTGTTGTTCCCCTCCTCCGTCACTCTGTCGTTCCCCTCCTCCGTCTCTCTCGTTCCCCTCCTCCGTCTCTGTCGTTCCCCTCCTCTGTCACTGTCGTTCCCCTCCTCCGTCACTGTCGGTCCCCTCCTCCGTCTCTGTCGTTCCCCTCCTCTGTCACTGTCGTTCCCCTCCTCCATCACTGTCGTTCCCCTCCTCCGTCTCTGTCGTTCCCCTCCTCTGTCATTCCCCTCCTCCGTCACTGTCGTTCTCCTCCTCCGTCACTGTCGTTCCCCTCCTCTGTCATTCCCCTTCTCCGTCACTGTCGTTCCCCTCCTCCTTCTCTGTCGTTCCCCTCCTCCCTCACTCTGTCGTTCCCCTCCTCCCTCACTCTGTTGTTCCCCTCCTCCGTCTCTGTTGTTCCCCTCCTCCCTCACTCTGTCGTTCCCCTCCTCCCTCACTCTGTTGTTCCCCTCCTCCGTCTCTGTTGTTCCACTCCTCTGTCGTTCCCCTCCTCCCTCACTCTGTCGTTCCCCTCCTCCTTCTCTGTCGTTCCCCTCCTCCCTCACTCTGTCGTTCCCCTCCTCCCTCACTCTGTTGTTCCTCTCCTCCGTCTCTGTTGTTCCCCTCCTCGGTCACTCTGTTGTTCCCCTCCTCCGTCTCTGTCGTTCCCCTCCTCCGTCACTGTCGTTCCCCTCCTCCGTCTCTGTCGTTCCCCTACTCTGTCGTTCCCCTCCTCCGTCACTGTCGTTCCCCTCCTCCGTCTCTTTCGTCCCCTCCTCCGTCTCTGTCGTTCCCATCCTCCGTCACTGTCGTTCCCCTCCTCCGTCTCTGTCGTTCCACTCCTCCGCCACTCTCGTTCCCCTCCTCTGTCTCTGTCGTTCCCCTCCTCCGTCACTGTCGTTCCCCTCCTCCGTCTCTGTCGTTCCCTCCTTCTCTTCTCTTCTCTTCTCTTCTATTCTCTTCGCTTCTCTTCTCTTCTCTTCTCTTCTCTTCTCTTCCGTTCTCTTCTCTTCTCTTCTCTTCCCTTCTCTTCTCTTCTCTTCTCTTCCCCTCTCTTTCCTTCTCTCTTCTCTTCTCTTCTCCTCTCCTCTCCTCTCCTCTCCTCTCCTCTCCTCTCCTCTCCTCTCCTCTCCTCTCTTCTCTTCTTCTCTCTTCTCTTCTCCTCTCTGTTGTTCCCCTCCTCCGTCTCTGTCGTTCCCCTCCTCTGTCATTCCCCTCCTCCGTCACTGTCGTTCTCCTCCTCCGTCACTGTCGTTCCCCTCCTCTGTCATTCCCCTTCTCCGTCACTGTCGTTCCCCTCCTCCTTCTCTGCTGTTCCCCTCCTCCGTCACTCTGTTGTTCCCCTCCTCCGTCACGGTCGTGCCCCTCTTCCGTCACGGTCGTTCCCCTCCTCCGTCACTCTGTCGTTCCCCTTCTCCGTCATTCTGTCATTCCCCTCCTCCGTCACGCTGTCGTTGCCCTCCTCCGTCACTGTCGTTCTTCTCCTCCGTCTCTGTCGTTCCCCTCCTCTGTCGTTCCCCTCCTCTGTCGTTCCTCTCCTCTATCGTTCCCCTCCTCCGTCACTGTCATTCCCATCCTCCGTCACTGTCGTTCCCCTCCTCTGTCGTTCCCCTCCTCCCTCACTCTGTTGTTCCCCTCCTCCGTCACTCTGTCGTTCCCCTCCTCCGTCTCTCTCGTTCCCCTCCTCCGTCTCTGTCGTTCCCCTCCTCTGTCACTGTCGTTCCCCTCCTCCGTCACTGTCGGTCCCCTCCTCCGTCTCTGTCGTTCCCCTCCTCTGTCACTGTCGTTCCCCTCCTCCATCACTGTCGTTCCCCTCCTCCGTCTCTGTCGTTCCCCTCCTCTGTCATTCCCCTCCTCCGTCACTGTCGTTCTCCTCCTCCGTCACTGTCGTTCCCCTCCTCTGTCATTCCCCTTCTCCGTCACTGTCGTTCCCCTCCTCCTTTTCTGTCGTTCCCCTCCTCCTTCACTCTGTCGTTCCCCTCCTCCCTCACTCTGTTGTTCCCCTCCTCCGTCTCTGTTGTTCCCCTCCTCCCTCACTCTGTCGTTCCCCTCCTCCCTCACTCTGTTGTTCCCCTCCTCCGTCTCTGTTGTTCCACTCCTCTGTCGTTCCCCTCCTCCCTCACTCTGTCGTTCCCCTCCTCCTTCTCTGTCGTTCCCCTCCTCCCTCACTCTGTCGTTCCCCTCCTCCCTCACTCTGTTGTTCCCCTCCTCCGTCTCTGTTGTTCCCCTCCTCCCTCACTCTGTCGTTCCCCTCCTCCCTCACTCTGTTGTTCCCCTCCTCCGTCTCTGTTGTTCCACTCCTCTGTCGTTCCCCTCCTCCCTCACTCTGTCGTTCCCCTCCTCCTTCTCTGTCGTTCCCCTCCTCCCTCACTCTGTCGTTCCCCTCCTCCCTCACTCTGTTGTTCCCCTCCTCCGTCTCTGTTGTTCCCCTCCTCGGTCAATCTGTTGTTCCCCTCCTCCGTCTCTGTCGTTCCCCTCCTCCGTCACTGTCGTTCCCCTACTCCGTCTCTGTCGTTCCCCTCCTCTGTCGTTCCCCTCCTCCGTCACTGTCGTTCCCCTCCTCCGTCTCTTTCGTCCCCTCTTCCGTCTCTGTCGTTCCCATCCTCCGTCACTGTCGTTCCCCTCCTCCGTCTCTGTCGCTCCCCTCCTCCGCCACTGTCGTTCCCCTCCTCTGTCTCTGTCGTTCCCCTCCTCCGTCACTGTCGTTCCCCTCCTCCGTCTCTGTCGTTCCCCTCCTTCTCTTCTCTTCTCTTCTCTTCTCTTCTCTTCTCTTCTCTTCTCTTCTCTTCCGTTCTCTTCTCTTCTCTTCCCTTCTCTTCTCTTCTCTTCTCTTCCCCTCTCTTTCCTTCTCTCTTCTCTTCTCTTCTCTTCTCTTCTCTTCTCTTCTCTTCTCTTCTCTTCTCTTCTCTTCTCTTCTCCTCTCCTCTCCTCTCCTCTCCTCTCCTCTCCTCTCTTCTCTTCTCTTCTTCTCTCTTCTCTTCTTCTCTCTTCTCTTCTCCTCTCTGTTGTTCCCCTCCTCCGTCTCTGTCGTTCCCCTCCTCTGTCATTCCCCTCCTCCGTCACTGTCGTTCTCCTCCTCCGTCACTGTCGTTCCCCTCCTCTGTCATTCCCCATCTCCGTCACTGTCGTTCCCCTCCTCCTTCTCTGCTGTTCCCCTCCTCCGTCACTCTGTTGTTCCCCTCCTCCGTCACGGTCGTGCCCCTCTTCCGTCACTTTCGTTCCCCTCCTCCGTCACTCTGTCGTTCCCCTTCTCCGTTATTCTGTCATTCCCCTCCTCCGTCACTCTGTTTTTCCCCTCCTCCGTCACTGTCGTTCCCCTCCTCCGTCACTGTCGTTCCCCTCCTCCGTCTCTGTCGTTCCCCTCCTCTGTCGTTCCCCTCCTCTGTCGTTCCCCTCCCCTATCGTTCCCCTCCTCCGTCACTGTCATTCCCATCCTCCGTCACTGTCGTTCCCCTCCTCTGTCGTTCCCCTCCTCCCTCACTCTGTCACTGTCGTTCCCCTCCTCCGTCACTGTCTGTCCCCTCCTCCGTCTCTGTTGTTCCCCTCCTCTGTCACTGTCGTTCCCCTCCTCCATCACTGTCGTTCCCCTCCTCCGTCTCTGTCGTTCCCCTCCTCTGTCATTCCCCTCCTCCGTCACTGTCGTTCTCCTCCTCCGTCACTGTCGTTCCCCTCCTCTGTCATTCCCCTTCTCCGTCACTGTCGTTCCCCTCCTCCTTTTCTGTCGTTCCCCTCCTCCTTCACTCTGTCGTTCCCCTCCTCCCTCACTCTGTTGTTCCCCTCCTCCGTCTCTGTTGTTCCCCTCCTCCCTCACTCTGTCGTTCCCCTCCTCCCTCACTCTGTTGTTCCCCTCCTCCGTCTCTGTTGTTCCACTCCTCCCTCACTCTGTCGTTCCCCTCCTCCTTCTCTGTCGTTCCCCTCCTCCCTCACTCTGTCGTTCCCCTCCTCCCTCACTCTGTTGTTCCTCTCCTCCGTCTCTGTTGTTCCCCTCCTCCGTCACTGTCGTTCCCCTAATCCGTCTCTGTCGTTCCCCTCCTCTGTCGTTCCCCTCCTCCGTCACTGTCGTTCCCCTCCTCCGTCTCTTTCGTCCCCTTCTCCGTCTCTGTCGTTCCCATCCTCCGTCACTGTCGTTCCCCTCCTCCGTCTCTGTCGTTCCCCTCCTCCGTCTCTGTCGTTCCCCTCCTCCGCCACTGTCGTTCCCCTCCTCTGTCTCTGTCGTTCCCCTCCTCCGTCACTGTCGTTCCCCTCCTCCGTCTCTGTCGTTCCCCTCCTCCGTCTCTGTCGTTCCCCTCCTCCGTCACTGTCGTTCCCCTCCTCCGTCTCTGTCGTTCCCCTCCTCCGTCTCTGTCGTTCCCCTCCTCTGTTGTTCCCCTCCTCCGTCACTCTGTCGTTCCCCTCCTCCATCTCTCTCGTTCCCCTCCTCCTTCTCTGTCGTTCCCCTCCTCTGTCACTGTCGTTCCCCTCCTCTGTCACTGTCGTTCCCCTCCTCCGTCACTGTCGGTCCCTTCCTCCGTCTCTGTCGTTCCCCTCCTCTGTCACTGTCGTTCCCCTCCTCCATCACTGTCGTTCCCCTCCTCCGTCTCTGTCGTTCCCCTCCTCTGTCATTCCCCTCCTCCGTCACTGTCGTTCTCCTCCTCCGTCACTGTCGTTCCCCTCCTCTGTCATTCCCCTTCTCCGTCACTGTCGTTCCCCTCCTCCTTCTCTGTCGTTCCCCTCCTCCCTCACTCTGTCGTTCCCCTCCTCCCTCACTCTGTTGTTCCCCTCCTCCGTCTCTGTTGTTCCCCTCCTCCCTCACTCTGTCGTTCCCCTCCTCCCTCACTCTGTTGTTCCCCTCCTCCGTCTCTGTTGTTCCACTCCTCTGTCGTTCCCCTTCTCCCTCACTCTGTCGTTCCCCTCCTCCTTCTCTGTCGTTCCCCTCCTCCCTCACTCTGTCGTTCCCCTCCTCCCTCACTCTGTTGTTCCCCTCCTCCGTCTCTGTTTTTCCCCTCCTCGGTCACTCTGTTGTTCCCCTCCTCCGTCTCTGTCGTTCCCCTCCTCCGTCACTGTCGTTCCCCTCCTCCGTCTCTGTCGTTCCCCTCCTCTGTCGTTCCCCTCCTCCGTCACTGTCATTCCCCTCCTCCGTCTCTGTCGTTCCCATCCTCCGTCACTGTCGTTCCCCTCCTCCGTCTCTGTCGTTCCACTCCTCCGCCACTGTCGTTCCCCTCCTCTGTCTCTGTCGTTCCCCTCCTCCGTCACTGTCGTTCCCCTCCTCCGTCTCTGTCGTTCCCATCCTCCGTCTCTGTCGTTCCCCTCCTCCGTCACTCCTCCGTCTCTGTCGTTCCCCTCCTCTGTCGTTCCCCTCCTCTGTTGTTACCCTCTTCCGTCACTCTGTCGTTCCCCTCCTCCATCACTGTCGTTCCCCTCCTCCGTCACTCTGTCGTTCCCCTCCTCCATCACTCTGTCGTTCCCCTCCTACGTCTCTGTCATTCCCCTCCTCCGTCTCTGTCGTTCCCCTCCTCCGTCACTGTCGTTCCCCTCCTCCGTCTCTGTTGTTCCCCTCCTCCGTAACTCTGTCGTTCCCCTCCACCGTCACTCTGTTTTTCCCCTCCTCCGTCACTCTGTCGTTCCCCTCCTCCGTCACTCTGTCGTTCCCCTCCTCCGTCACTCTGTCGTTACCCTCCTCCGCCTCTGTCGGTCTCCTCCTCCGTCGTTCCCCTCCTCCGTCACTCTGTCGTTCCCCTCCTCCGTCTCTGTCGTTCCCCTCCTCCGTCTCTGTCGTTCCCCTCCTCTGTCACTGTCGTTCCCCTCCTCCATCACTGTCGTTCCCCTCCTCCGTCTCTGTCGTTCCCCTCCTCTGTCATTCCCCTCCTCCGTCACTGTCGTTCTCCTCCTCCGTCACTGTCGTTCCCCTCCTCTGTCATTCCCCTTCTCCGTCACTGTCGTTCCCCTCCTCCTTCTCTGTCGTTCCCCTCCTCCCTCACTCTGTCGTTCCCCTCCTCCCTCACTCTGTTGTTCCCCTCACTCTGTCGTTCCCCTCCTCCCTCACTCTGTTGTTCCCCTCCTCCGTCTCTGTTGTTCCACTCCTCTGTCGTTCCCCTCCTCCCTCACTCTGTCGTTCCCCTCCTCCTTCTCTGTCGTTCCCCTCCTCCCTCACTCTGTCGTTCCCCTCCTCCCTCACTCTGTTGTTCCCCTCCTCCGTCTCTGTTTTTCCCCTCCTCGGTCACTCTGTTGTTCCCCTCCTCCGTCTCTGTCGTTCCCCTCCTCCGTCACTGTCGTTCCCCTACTCCGTCTCTGTCGTTCCCCTCCTCTGTCGTTCCCCTCCTCCGTCACTGTCATTCCCCTCCTCCGTCTCTGTCGTTCCCATCCTCTGTCACTGTCGTTCCCCTCCTCCGTCTCTGTCGTTCCCCTCCTCCGCCACTGTCGTTCCCCTCCTCTGTCTCTGTCGTTCCCCTCCTCCGTCACTGTCGTTCCCCTCCTCCGTCTCTGTCGTTCCCCTCCTCCGTCTCTGTCATTCCCCTCCTCCGTCACTCCTCCGTCTCTGTCGTTCCCCTCCTCTGTCGTTCCCCTCCTCTGTTGTTACCCTCTTCCGTCACTCTGTCGTTCCCCTCCTCCATCACTGTCGTTCCCCTCCTCCGTCACTCTGTCGTTCCCCTCCTCCATCACTCTGTCGTTCCCCTCCTCCGTCACTCTATCGTTCCCCTCCTCCGTCGTTCCCCTCCTCCGTCACTCTGTCGTTCCCCTCCTCCGTCTCTGTCATTCCCCTCCTCCGTCTCTGTCGTTCCCCTCCTCCGTCACTGTCGTTCCCCTCCTCCGTCTCTGTTGTTCCCCTCCTCCGTAACTCTGTCGTTCCCCTCCACCGTCACTCTGTTTTTCCCCTCCTCCGTCACTCTGTCGTTCCCCTCCTCCGTCACTCTGTCGCTCCCCTCCTCCGTCTCTGTCGTTCCCGTCCTTCGTCTCTGTCGATCCCCTCTTCCGTCATCACTCTGTCGTTCCCCTCCTCCGTCTCTGTCGATCCCCTCTTCCGTCACTCTGTCATTCCCCTCCTCCGTCTCTGTTGTTCCCCTCTTCCGTCTCTGTTGTTCCCCTCTTCCGTCACTCTGTCGTTCCCCTCCTCCGCCTCTGTCGGTCTCCTCCTCCGTCGTTCCCCTCCTCCGTCACTCTGTCGTTCCCCTCCTCCGTCTCTGTCGTTCCCCTCCTCCGTCTCTGTCGTTCCCCTCCTCTGTCACTGTCGTTCCCCTCCTCCGTCACTGTCGGTCCCCTCCTCCGTCTCTGTCGTTCCCCTCCTCTGTCACTGTCGTTCCCCTCCTCCGTCACTGTCGTTCCCCTCCTCCGTCTCTGTCGTTCCCCTCCTCTGTCACTGTCGTTCCCCTCCTCCGTCACTGTCGGTCCCCTCCTCCGTCTCTGTCGTTCCCCTCCTCTGTCACTGTCGTTCTCCTCCTCCGTCACTGTCGTTCCCCTCCTCTGCCATTCCCCTCCTCCATCACTGTCGTTCCCCTCCTCCGTCACTGTCGGTCCCCTCCTCCGTCTCTGTCGTTCCCCTCCTCTGTCACTGTCGTTCCCCTCCTCCGTCACTGTCGTTCCCCTCCTCCGTCTCTGTCGTTCCCCTCCTCTGTCATTCCCCTCCTCCGTCACTGTCGTTCTCCTCCTCCGTCACTGTCGTTCCCCTCCTCTGCCATTCCCCTCCTCCGTCACTGTCGTTCCCCTCCTCCGTCACTGTCGGTCCCCTCCTCCGTCTCTGTCGTTCCCCTCCTTTGTCACTGTCGTTCCCCTCCTCAGTCACTGTCGTTCCCCTCCTCCGTCTCTGTCGTTCCCCTCCTCTGTCATTCCCCTCCTCCGTCACTGTCGTTCTCCTCCTCCGTCACTGTCGTTCCCCTCCTCTGTCATTCCCCTCCTCCCTCACTCTGTTGTTCCCCTCCTCCGTCTCTGTTGTTCCCCTCCTCCCTCACTCTGTCGTTCCCCTCCTCCCTCACTCTGTTGTTCCCCTCCTCCGTCTCTGTTGTTCCCCTCCTCCCTCACTCTGTCGTTCCCCTCCTCCCTCAATCTGTTGTTCCCCTCCTCCGTCTCTGTTGTTCCCCTCCTCTGTCACTCTGTTGTTCCCCTCCTCCGTCTCTGTCGTTCCCCTCCTCCGTCACTGTCGTTCCCCTCCTCTGTCATTTCCCTCCTCCGTCTCTGTCGTTCCCCTCCTCTGTCGTTCCCCTCCTCCGTCACTGTCGTTCCCCTCCTTCGTATTTTTCGTCCCCTCCTCCGTCTCTGTCGTTCGCCTCCTCCGTCTCTGTCGTTCCCCTCCTCCATCACTCTGTCGTTCCCCTCCTCCGTCACTCTATCGTTCCCCTCCTCCGTCACTCTGTCGCTCCCCTCCTCCGTCTCTGTCGTTCCCGTCCTCCGTCTCTGTCGATCCCCTCTTCCGTCATCACTCTGTCGTTCCCCTCCTCCGTCTCTGTCGATCCCCTTTTCCGTCACTCTGTCATTCCCCTCCTCCGTCTCTGTTGTTCCCCTCTTCCGTCTCTGTTGTTCCCCTCTTCCGTCACTCTGTCGTTCCCCTCCTCCGTCACTCTATCGTTCCCCTCCTCCGTCACTCTGTCGTTCCCCTCCTCCGTCACTGTCGTTACCCTCTTCCGTCTCTGTTGTTCCCCTCCTCCGTCTCTGTCGTTCCCCTCCTCTGTCGTTCCCCTCCTCCGTCACTGTCGTTCCCCTCCTTCGTATTTTTCGTCCCCTTCTCCGTCTCTGTCGTTCCCCTCCTCCGTCTCTGTCGTTCCCCTCCTCCATCACTCTGTCGTTCCCCTCCTCCGTCACTCTATCGTTCCCCTCCTCCGTCACTCTGTCGTTCCCCTCCTCCGTCACTGTCGTTCCCCTCCTCCGTCTCTGTTGTTCCCCTCCTCCGTAACTCTGTCGTTACCCTCCTCCCTCACTCTGTTGTTCCCCTCCTCCGTCTCTGTTGTTCCCCTCCTCCCTCACTCTGTCGTTCCCCTCCTCCCTCACTCTGTTGTTCCCCTCCTCCGTCTCTGTTGTTCCCCTCCTCTGTCGTTCCCCTCCTCCCTCACTCTGTCGTCCCCCTCCTCCTTCTCTGTCGTTCCCCTCCTCCCTCACTCTGTCGTTCCCCTCCTCCCTCAATCTGTTGTTCCCCTCCTCCGTCTCTGTTGTTCCCCTCCTCTGTCACTCTGTTGTTCCCCTCCTCCGTCTCTGTCGTTCCCCTCCTCCGTCACTGTCGTTCCCCTCCTCCGTCTCTGTCGTTCCCCTCCTCTGTCGTTCCCCTCCTCCGTCACTGTCGTTCCCCTCCTTCGTATTTTTCGTCCCCTCCTCCGTCTCTGTCGTTCCCCTCCTCCGTCTGTCGTTCCCCTCCTCCATCACTCTGTCGTTCCCCTCCTCCGTCACTCTATCGTTCCCCTCCTCTGTCACTCTGTCGTTCCCCTCCTCCGTCACTGTCGTTACCCTCTTCCGTCACTCTGTCGTTCCCCTCCTCCGTCTCTGTCGTTCCCCTCCTCCGTCACTGTCGTTCCCCTCCTCCGTCACTCTGTCGCTCCCCTCCTCCGTCTCTATCGTTCCCCTCCTCCGTCTCTGTCGTTCCCCTCCTCCGTCACTGTCGTTCCCCTCCTCCGTCTCTGTTGTTCCCCTCCTACGTAACTCTGTCGTTCACCTCCTCCGTCTCTGTCGTTCCCCTCCTCCGTCACTGTCGTTCCCCTCCTCCGTCTCTGTTGTTCCCCTCCTCCGTAACTCTGTCGTTCCCCTCCACCGTCACTCTGTTTTTCCCCTCCTCCGTCACTCTGTCGTTCCCCTCCTCCGTCACTCTGTCGTTCGCCTCCTCCGTCTCTGTCGTTACCCTCCTCCATCACTCTGTCGTTCCCCTCCTCCGTCACTCTATCGTTCCCCTCCTCCGTCACTCTGTCGCTCCCCTCCTCCGTCTCTTTCGTTCCCGTCCTCCGTCTCTGTCGATCCCCTCTTCCGTCATCACTCTGTCGTTCCCCTCCTCCGTCTCTGTCGATCCCTTCTTCCGTCACTCTGTCATTCCCCTCCTCCGTCTCTGTTGTTCCCATCTTCCGTCTCTGTTGTTCCCCTCTTCCGTCTCTGTTGTTCCCCTCTTCCGTCACTCTGTCGTTCCCGTCCTCCGCCTCTGTCGGTCTCCTCCTCCGTCGTTCCCCTCCTCCGTCACTCTATCGTTCCCCTCCTCCGTCACTCTGTCGCTCCCCTCCTCCGTCTCTGTCGTTCCCGTCCTCCGTCTCTGTCGATCCCCTCTTCCGTCATCACTCTGTCGTTCCCCTCCTCCGTCTCTGTCGATCCCCTTTTCCGTCACTCTGTCATTCCCCTCCTCCGTCTCTGTTGTTCCCCTCTTCCGTCTCTGTTGTTCCCCTCTTCCGTCACTCTGTCGTTCCCCTCCTCCGTCACTCTATCGTTCCCCTCCTCCGTCACTCTGTCGTTCCCCTCCTCCGTCACTGTCGTTACCCTCTTCCGTCTCTGTTGTTCCCCTCCTCCGTCTCTGTCGTTCCCCTCCTCTGTCGTTCCCCTCCTCCGTCACTGTCGTTCCCCTCCTTCGTATTTTTCGGCCCCTTCTCCGTCTCTGTCGTTCCCCTCCTCCGTCTCTGTTGTTCCCCTCCTCCATCACTCTGTCGTTCCCCTCCTCCGTCACTCTATCGTTCCCCTCCTCCGTCACTCTGTCGTTCCCCTCCTCCGTCACTGTCGTTCCCCTCCTCCGTCTCTGTTGTTCCCCTCCTCCCTCACTCTGTCGTTACCCTCCTCCCTCACTCTGTTGT
This sequence comes from Oncorhynchus mykiss, assembly GCF_013265735.2. NCBI lineage: Eukaryota > Metazoa > Chordata > Actinopteri > Salmoniformes > Salmonidae > Oncorhynchus > Oncorhynchus mykiss. The sequence continues at coordinate 79,243,339 of NC_048572.1, forward strand.
TCCCCTCCTCCGTCTCTGTTGTTCCCCTCCTCCCTCACTCTGTCGTTCCCCTCCTCCCTCACTCTGTTGTTCCCCTCCTCCGTCTCTGTTGTTCCCCTCCTCTGTCGTTCCCCTCCTCCCTCACTCTGTCGTCCCCCTCCTCCTTCTCTGTCGTTCCCCTCCTCCCTCACTCTGTCGTTCCCCTCCTCCCTCAATCTGTTGTTCCCCTCCTCCGTCTCTGTTGTTCCCCTCCTCTGTCACTCTGTTGTTCCCCTCCTCCGTCTCTGTCGTTCCCCTCCTCCGTCACTGTCGTTCCCCTCCTCCGTCTCTGTCGTTCCCCTCCTCTGTCGTTCCCCTCCTCCGTCACTGTCGTTCCCCTCCTTCGTATTTTTCGTCCCCTCCTCCGTCTCTGTCGTTCCCCTCCTCCGTCTGTCGTTCCCCTCCTCCATCACTCTGTCGTTCCCCTCCTCCGTCACTCTATCGTTCCCCTCCTCTGTCACTCTGTCGTTCCCCTCCTCCGTCACTGTCGTTACCCTCTTCCGTCACTCTGTCGTTCCCCTCCTCCGTCTCTGTCGTTCCCCTCCTCCGTCACTGTCGTTCCCCTCCTCCGTCACTCTGTCGCTCCCCTCCTCCGTCTCTATCGTTCCCCTCCTCCGTCTCTGTCGTTCCCCTCCTCCGTCACTGTCGTTCCCCTCCTCCGTCTCTGTTGTTCCCCTCCTACGTAACTCTGTCGTTCACCTCCTCCGTCTCTGTCGTTCCCCTCCTCCGTCACTGTCGTTCCCCTCCTCCGTCTCTGTTGTTCCCCTCCTCCGTAACTCTGTCGTTCCCCTCCACCGTCACTCTGTTTTTCCCCTCCTCCGTCACTCTGTCGTTCCCCTCCTCCGTCACTCTGTCGTTCGCCTCCTCCGTCTCTGTCGTTACCCTCCTCCATCACTCTGTCGTTCCCCTCCTCCGTCACTCTATCGTTCCCCTCCTCCGTCACTCTGTCGCTCCCCTCCTCCGTCTCTTTCGTTCCCGTCCTCCGTCTCTGTCGATCCCCTCTTCCGTCATCACTCTGTCGTTCCCCTCCTCCGTCTCTGTCGATCCCTTCTTCCGTCACTCTGTCATTCCCCTCCTCCGTCTCTGTTGTTCCCATCTTCCGTCTCTGTTGTTCCCCTCTTCCGTCTCTGTTGTTCCCCTCTTCCGTCACTCTGTCGTTCCCGTCCTCCGCCTCTGTCGGTCTCCTCCTCCGTCGTTCCCCTCCTCCGTCACTCTGTCGTTCCCCTCCTCCGTCTCTGTCGTTCCCCTCCTCCGTCTCTGTCGTTCCCCTCCTCTGTGACTGTCGCTCCCCTCCTCCGTCACTGTCGGTCCCCTCCTCCGTCTCTGTCGTTCCCCTCCTCTGTCACTGTCGTTCCCCTCCTCCGTCACTGTCGTTCCCCTCCTCCGTCTTTGTCGTTCCCCTCCTCTGTCATTCCCCTCCTCCGTCACTGTCGTTCTCCTCCTCCGTCACTGTCGTTCCCCTCCTCCGTCTTTGTCGTTCCCCTCCTCTGTCGTTCCCCTCCTCCATCACTGTCGTTCCCCTCCTCTGCCATTCCCCTCCTCCGTCACTGTCGTTCCCCTCCTCTGTCACTGTCGTTCCCCTCCTCCGTCACTGTCGTTCCCCTCCTCCGTCTCTGTCGTTCCCCTCCTCTGTCATTCCCCTCCTCCGTCACTGTTGTTCTCCTCCTCCGTCACTGTCGTTTCCCTCCTCTGCCATTCCCCTCCTCCGTCACTGTCGTTCCCCTCCTCCGTCACTGTCGGTCCCCTCCTCCGTCTCTGTCGTTCCCCTCCTCTGTCACTGTCGTTCCCCTCCTCCGTCTCTGTCGTTCCCCTCCTCTGTCATTCCCCTCCTCCGTCACTGTCGTTCTCCTCCTCCGTCACTGTCGTTCCCCTCCTCTGTCATTCCCCTCCTCCCTCACTCTGTCGTTCGCCTCCTCCCTCACTCTGTTGTTCCCCTCCTCCGTCTCTGTTGTTCCCCTCCTCCCTCACTCTGTCATTCCCCTCCTCCCTCACTCTGTTGTTCCCCTCCTCCGTCTCTGTTGTTCCCCTCCTCTGTCGTTCCCCTCCTCCCTCACTCTGTCGTCCCCCTCCTCCTTCTCTGTTGTTCCCCTCCTCCCTCACTCTGTCGTTCCCCTCCTCCCTCACTCTGTTGTTCCCCTCCTCCGTCTCTGTTGTTCCCCTCCTCTGTCACTCTGTTGTTCCCCTCCTCCGTCTCTGTCGTTCCCCTCCTCTGTCATTCCCCTCCTCCGTCTCTGTCGTTCCCCTCCTCTGTCGTTCCCCTCCTCCGTCACTGTCGTTCCCCTCCTTCGTCTCTTTCGTCCCCTCCTCTGTCTCTGTCGTTCCCCTCCTCCCTCACTCTGTCGTCCCCCTCCTCCTTCTCTGTCGTTCCCCTCCTCCCTCACTCTGTCGTTCCCCTCCTCCCTCACTCTGTTGTTCCCCTCCTCCGTCTCTGTTGTTCCCCTCCTCTGTCACTCTGTTGTTCTCCTCCTCCGTCACTGTCGTTTCCCTCCTCTGCCATTCCCCTCCTCCGTCACTGTCGTTCCCCTCCTCCGTCACTGTCGGTCCCCTCCTCCGTCTCTGTCGTTCCCCTCCTCTGTCACTGTCGTTCCCCTCCTCCGTCTCTGTCGTTCCCCTCCTCTGTCATTAACCCTCCTCCGTCACTGTCGTTCTCCTCCTCCGTCACTGTCGTTCCCCTCCTCTGTCATTCCCCTCCTCCCTCACTCTGTCGTTCGCCTCCTCCCTCACTCTGTTGTTCCCCTCCTCCGTCTCTGTTGTTCCCCTCCTCCCTCACTCTGTCATTCCCCTCCTCCCTCACTCTGTTGTTCCCCTCCTCCGTCTCTGTTGTTCCCCTCCTCTGTCGTTCCCCTCCTCCCTCACTCTGTCGTCCCCCTCCTCCTTCTCTGTCGTTCCCCTCCTCCCTCACTCTGTCGTTCCCCTCCTCCCTCACTCTGTCGTTCCCCTCCTCCGTCTCTGTTGTTCCCCTCCTCTGTCACTCTGTTGTTCCCCTCCTCCGTCTCTGTCGTTCCCCTCCTCTGTCATTCCCCTCCTCCGTCTCTGTCGTTCCCCTCCTCTGTCGTTCCCCTCCTCCGTCACTGTCGTTCCCCTCCTTCGTCTCTTTCGTCCCCTCCTCTGTCTCTGTCGTTCCCCTCCTCCGTCTCTGTCGATCCCCTCCGTCATCACTCTGTCGTTCCCCTCCTCCGTCTATGTCGATCCCCTCTTCCGTCACTCTGTCGTTCCCCTCTTTCGTCTCTGTCGATCCCCTCTTCCGTCACTCTGTTGTTCCCCTCCTCCGTCACTCTGTCTTTCCCCTCCTCTGTCGTTCCCCTCATTCTTCTCTGTCGTTCCCCTCCTCTGTCACTCTGTCGTTCCCCTCCTCCGTCTCTGTCGTTCCCCTCCTCCGTCTCTGTCGTTCCCCTCCTCTGCCACTGTCGTTCCCCTTCTCCGTCACTCTGTCATTCCCCTACTCTGTAGTTCCCCTCCTCTGTAGTTCCCCTCCTCTATCACTCCGTCATTCCCCTACTCTGTAGTTCCCCTCCTCTGTAGTTCCCCTCCTCTATCACTCTGTCATTCCCCTACTCTGTAGTTCCCCTCCTCTGTAGTTCCCCTCCTCTATCACTCTGTCATTTCCCTACTCTGTAGTTCCCCTCCTCTGTAGTTACCCTACTCTGTAGTTCCCCTGCTCTGTCGTTCCCCTCCTCCATCACTGTCGTTCCCCTCCTCTGTCGTTCCTCTCATCCGTCTCTGTCTTTCCCCTCCTCTGTCGTTCCCCTCCTCTGTCACTGGCGTTCCCCTTCTCCGTCACTCTGTCGTTCCCCTCCTCCGTCTCTGTCGTTCTCCTCCTCTGCCACTGTCGTTCCCCTTCTCCGTCACTGTCGTTCCCCTCCTCCACCGTTCCCCTCCTCCTTCTCTGTCGATCCCCTCCTCCGTCATCACTCTGTCGTTCCCCTCCTCCGTCTATGTCGATCCCCTCTTCCGTCACTCTGTCGTTCCCCTCCTTCGTCTCTGTCGATCCCCTGTTCCGTCACTCTGTTGTTCCCCTCCTCCGTCACTCTGTCTTTCCCCTCCTCTGTCGTTCCCCTCATCCTTCTCTGTCGTTCCCCTCCTCTGTCACTCTGTCGTTCCCCTCCTCCGTCTCTGTTGTTCCCCTCCTCCGTCTATGTCGTTTCCCTCCTCCGCCACTCTGTCGTTCCCCTCATCCGTCTCTGTCGTTCCCCTCCTCTGCCACTGTCGTTCCCCTTCTCCGTCACTCTGTCATTCCCCTACTCTGTAGTTCCCCTCCTCTGTAGTTCCCCTCCTCTATCACTCTGTCATTCCCCTACTCTGTAGTTCCCCTCCTCTGTAGTTCCCCTCCTCTATCACTCTGTCATTTCCCTACTCTGTAGTTCCCCTCCTCTGTAGTTACCCTACTCTGTAGTTCCCCTGCTCTGTCGTTCCCCTCCTCCATCACTGTCGTTCCCCTCCTCTGTCGTTCCTCTCATCCGTCTCTGTCTTTCCCCTCCTCTGTCACTGTCGTTCCCCTTCTCCGTCACTCTGTCGTTCCCCTCCTCCGTCTCTGTCGTTCCCCTCCTCTGCCACTGTCGTTCCCCTTCTCCGTCTCTGTCGTTCCCCTCCTCCGTCTCTGCCGTTCCCTTACTCCGCCTCTGTCGTTCCCCTCCTCCGTCACTGTCGTTCCCCTCCTCTGTCGTTCCCCTCCTCCGTCACTGTCGTTCCCCTCCTTCGTCTCTTTCGTCCCCTCCTCCGTCTCTGTCGTTCCCCTCCTCCGTCTCTGTCGATCCCCTCTTCCGTCACTCTGTTGTTCCCCTCCTCCGTCTATGTCGATCCCCTCTTCCTTCACTCTGTCGTTCCCCTCCTTCGTCTCTGTCGATCCCCTCTTCCGTCACTCTGTTGTTCCCCTCCTCCGTCACTCTGTCTTTCCCCTCCACTGTCGTTCCCCTCATCCTTCTCTGTCGTTCCCCTCCTCTGTCACTCTGTCGTTCCCCTCCTCCGTCTCTGTCGTTCCCCTCCTCTGCCACTGTCGTTCCCCTTCTCCGTCACTCTGTCATTCCCCTACTCTGTAGTTCCCCTCCTCTGTAGTTCCCCTCCTCTATCACTCTGTCATTCCCCTACTCTGTAGTTCCCCTCCTCTGTAGTTCCCCTCCTCTATCACTCTGTCATTTCCCTACTCTGTAGTTCCCCTCCTCTGTAGTTACCCTACTCTGTAGTTCTGTCACTCTGTCGCTGCCCTCTTCCGTCTCTGTCGTTCCCCTCCTCCCTCACTCTGTTGTTCCCCTCCTCCGTCTCTGTTGTTCCCCTCCTCTGTCACTCTGTTGTTCTCCTCCTCCGTCACTGTCGTTTCCCTCCTCTGCCATTCCCCTCCTCCGTCACTGTCGTTCCCCTCCTCCGTCACTGTCGGTCCCCTCCTCCGTCTCTGTCGTTCCCCTCCTCTGTCACTGTCGTTCCCCTCCTCCGTCTCTGTCGTTCCCCTCCTCTGTCATTAACCCTCCTCCGTCACTGTCGTTCTCCTCCTCCGTCACTGTCGTTCCCCTCCTCTGTCATTCCCCTCCTCCCTCACTCTGTCGTTCGCCTCCTCCCTCACTCTGTTGTTCCCCTCCTCCGTCTCTGTTGTTCCCCTCCTCCCTCACTCTGTCATTCCCCTCCTCCCTCACTCTGTTGTTCCCCTCCTCCGTCTCTGTTGTTCCCCTCCTCTGTCGTTCCCCTCCTCCCTCACTCTGTCGTCCCCCTCCTCCTTCTCTGTCGTTCCCCTCCTCCCTCACTCTGTCGTTCCCCTCCTCCCTCACTCTGTCGTTCCCCTCCTCCGTCTCTGTTGTTCCCCTCCTCTGTCACTCTGTTGTTCCCCTCCTCCGTCTCTGTCGTTCCCCTCCTCTGTCATTCCCCTCCTCCGTCTCTGTCGTTCCCCTCCTCTGTCGTTCCCCTCCTCCGTCACTGTCGTTCCCCTCCTTCGTCTCTTTCGTCCCCTCCTCTGTCTCTGTCGTTCCCCTCCTCCGTCTCTGTCGATCCCCTCCGTCATCACTCTGTCGTTCCCCTCCTCCGTCTATGTCGATCCCCTCTTCCGTCACTCTGTCGTTCCCCTCTTTCGTCTCTGTCGATCCCCTCTTCCGTCACTCTGTTGTTCCCCTCCTCCGTCACTCTGTCTTTCCCCTCCTCTGTCGTTCCCCTCATTCTTCTCTGTCGTTCCCCTCCTCTGTCACTCTGTCGTTCCCCTCCTCCGTCTCTGTCGTTCCCCTCCTCCGTCTCTGTCGTTCCCCTCCTCTGCCACTGTCGTTCCCCTTCTCCGTCACTCTGTCATTCCCCTACTCTGTAGTTCCCCTCCTCTGTAGTTCCCCTCCTCTATCACTCCGTCATTCCCCTACTCTGTAGTTCCCCTCCTCTGTAGTTCCCCTCCTCTATCACTCTGTCATTCCCCTACTCTGTAGTTCCCCTCCTCTGTAGTTCCCCTCCTCTATCACTCTGTCATTTCCCTACTCTGTAGTTCCCCTCCTCTGTAGTTACCCTACTCTGTAGTTCCCCTGCTCTGTCGTTCCCCTCCTCCATCACTGTCGTTCCCCTCCTCTGTCGTTCCTCTCATCCGTCTCTGTCTTTCCCCTCCTCTGTCGTTCCCCTCCTCTGTCACTGGCGTTCCCCTTCTCCGTCACTCTGTCGTTCCCCTCCTCCGTCTCTGTCGTTCTCCTCCTCTGCCACTGTCGTTCCCCTTCTCCGTCACTGTCGTTCCCCTCCTCCACCGTTCCCCTCCTCCTTCTCTGTCGATCCCCTCCTCCGTCATCACTCTGTCGTTCCCCTCCTCCGTCTATGTCGATCCCCTCTTCCGTCACTCTGTCGTTCCCCTCCTTCGTCTCTGTCGATCCCCTGTTCCGTCACTCTGTTGTTCCCCTCCTCCGTCACTCTGTCTTTCCCCTCCTCTGTCGTTCCCCTCATCCTTCTCTGTCGTTCCCCTCCTCTGTCACTCTGTCGTTCCCCTCCTCCGTCTCTGTTGTTCCCCTCCTCCGTCTATGTCGTTTCCCTCCTCCGCCACTCTGTCGTTCCCCTCATCCGTCTCTGTCGTTCCCCTCCTCTGCCACTGTCGTTCCCCTTCTCCGTCACTCTGTCATTCCCCTACTCTGTAGTTCCCCTCCTCTGTAGTTCCCCTCCTCTATCACTCTGTCATTCCCCTACTCTGTAGTTCCCCTCCTCTGTAGTTCCCCTCCTCTATCACTCTGTCATTTCCCTACTCTGTAGTTCCCCTCCTCTGTAGTTACCCTACTCTGTAGTTCCCCTGCTCTGTCGTTCCCCTCCTCCATCACTGTCGTTCCCCTCCTCTGTCGTTCCTCTCATCCGTCTCTGTCTTTCCCCTCCTCTGTCACTGTCGTTCCCCTTCTCCGTCACTCTGTCGTTCCCCTCCTCTGCCACTGTCGTTCCCCTTCTCCGTCTCTGTCGTTCCCCTCCTCCGTCTCTGCCGTTCCCTTACTCCGCCTCTGTCGTTCCCCTCCTCCGTCACTGTCGTTCCCCTCCTCTGTCGTTCCCCTCCTCCGTCACTGTCGTTCCCCTCCTTCGTCTCTTTCGTCCCCTCCTCCGTCTCTGTCGTTCCCCTCCTCCGTCTCTGTCGATCCCCTCTTCCGTCACTCTGTTGTTCCCCTCCTCCGTCTATGTCGATCCCCTCTTCCTTCACTCTGTCGTTCCCCTCCTTCGTCTCTGTCGATCCCCTCTTCCGTCACTCTGTTGTTCCCCTCCTCCGTCACTCTGTCTTTCCCCTCCACTGTCGTTCCCCTCATCCTTCTCTGTCGTTCCCCTCCTCTGTCACTCTGTCGTTCCCCTCCTCCGTCTCTGTCGTTCCCCTCCTCTGCCACTGTCGTTCCCCTTCTCCGTCACTCTGTCATTCCCCTACTCTGTAGTTCCCCTCCTCTGTAGTTCCCCTCCTCTATCACTCTGTCATTCCCCTACTCTGTAGTTCCCCTCCTCTGTAGTTCCCCTCCTCTATCACTCTGTCATTTCCCTACTCTGTAGTTCCCCTCCTCTGTAGTTACCCTACTCTGTAGTTCTGTCACTCTGTCGCTGCCCTCTTCCGTCTCTGTCGTTCCCCTCCTCCGTCTCTGTCGTTCCCCTCCTCCGTCACTGTTGTTCCCCTCCTCCGTCTCTGTCGTTCCCCTCCTCCGTCTCTGCCGTTCCCTTACTCCGCCTCTGTCGTTCCCCTCCTCCGTCACTGTCGTTCCCCTCCTCCGTCTCTGTCGTTCCCCTCCTCTGTCGTTCCCCTCCTCCGTCACTGTCGTTCCCCTCCTTCGTCTCTTTCGTCCCCTCCTCCGTCTCTGTCGTTCCCCTCCTCCGTCTCTGTCGATCCCCTCCTCCGTCATCACTCTGTCGTTCCCCTCCTCCGTCTATGTCGATCCCCTCTTCCGTCACTCTGTCGTTCCCCTCCTTCGTCTCTGTCGATCCCCTCTTCCGTCACTCTGTTGTTCCCCTCCTCCGTCACTCTGTCTTTCCCCTCCTCTGTCGTTCCCCTCATCCTTCTCTGTCGTTCCCCTCCTCTGTCACTCTGTCGTTCCCCTCCTCCGTCTCTGTCGTTCCCCTCCTCCGTCTCTGTCGTTTCCCTCCTCCGCCACTCTGTCGTTCCCCTCATCCGTCTCTGTCGTTCCCCTCCTCTGCCACTGTCGTTCCCCTTCTCCGTCACTCTGTCATTCCCCTACTCTGTAGTTCCCCTCCTCTGTAGTTCCCCTCCTCTATCACTCTGTCATTCCCCTACTCTGTAGTTCCCCTCCTCTGTAGTTCCCCTCCTCTATCACTCTGTCATTTCCCTACTCTGTAGTTCCCCTCCTCTGTAGTTACCCTACTCTGTAGTTCCCCTGCTCTGTCGTTCCCCTCCTCCATCACTGTCGTTCCCCTCCTTCGTCTCTTTCGTCCCCTCCTCCGTCTCTGTCGTTCCCCTCCTCCGTCTCTGTCGATCCCCTCTTCCGTTACTCTGTTGTTCCCCTCCTCCGTCTATGTCGATCCCCTCTTCCGTCACTCTGTCGTTCCCCTCCTTCGTCTCTGTCGATCCCCTCTTCCGTCACTCTGTTGTTCCCCTCCTCCGTCACTGTCTTTCCCCTCCTCTGTCGTTCCCCTCATCCTTCTCTGTCGTTCCCCTCCTCTGTCACTCTGTCGTTCCCCTCCTCCGTCTCTGTCGTTCCCCTCCTCTGCCACTGTCGTTCCCCTTCTCCGTCACTCTGTCATTCCCCTACTCTGTAGTTCCCCTCCTCTGTAGTTCCCCTCCTCTATCACTCTGTCATTCCCCTACTCTGTAGTTCCCCTCCTCTGTAGTTCCCCTCCTCTATCACTCTGTCATTCCCCTACTCTGTAGTTCCCTCCTCTGTAGTTCCCCTCCTCTATCACTCTGTCATTTCCCTACTCTGTAGTTCCCCTCCTCTGTAGTTACCCTACTCTGTAGTTCTGTCACTCTGTCGCTGCCCTCTTCCGTCTCTGTCGTTCCCCTCCTCCGTCTCTGTCGTTCCCCTCCTCCGTCACTGTTGTTCCCCTCCTCCGTCTCTGTCGTTCCCCTCCTCCGTCTCTGCCGTTCCCTTACTCCGCCTCTGTCGTTCCCCTCCTCCGTCACTGTCGTTCCCCTCCTCCGTCTCTGTCGTTCCCCTCCTCTGTCGTTCCCCTCCTTCGTCTCTTTCGTCCCCTCCTCCGTCTCTGTCGTTCCCCTCCTCCGTCTCTGTCGATCCCCTCCTCTGTCATCACTCTGTCGTTCCCCTCCTCCGTCACTGTCGATCCCCTCTTCCGTCACTCTGTCGTTCCCCTCCTTCGTCTCTGTCGATCCCCTCTTCCGTCACTCTGTTGTTCCCCTCCTCCGTCACTCTGTCTTTCCCCTCCTCTGTCGTTCCCCTCATCCTTCTCTGTCGTTCCCCTCCTCTGTCACTCTGTCGTTCCCCTCCTCCGTCTCTGTCGTTCCCCTCCTCCGTCTCTGTCGTTTCCCTCCTCCGCCACTCTGTCGTTCCCCTCATCCGTCTCTGTCGTTCCCCTCCTCTGCCACTGTCGTTCCCCTTCTCCGTCACTCTGTCATTCCCCTACTCTGTAGTTCCCCTCCTCTGTAGTTCCCCTCCTCTATCACTCTGTCATTCCCCTACTCTGTAGTTCCCCTCCTCTGTAGTTCCCCTCCTCTATCACTCTGTCATTTCCCTACTCTGTAGTTCCCCTCCTCTGTAGTTACCCTACTCTGTAGTTCCCCTGCCCTGTCGTTCCCCTCCTCCGTCTCTGTCATTCCCCTCTTCTGTCGTTCCCCTCCTCTGTCATTCCCCTCCTTGTCGTTCCCCTCCTCCGTCACTGTCGTTCCCCTCCTCCGTCTCTGTCGTTCCCCTCCTCCGTCACTGTCGTTCCCCTCCTCCGTCTCTGTCGTTCCCCTCCTCTGTCATTCCCCTCCTCCGTCTCTGTCGTTCCCCTCCTCTGTCGTTCCCTTCCTCCGTCACTGTTGTTCCCCTCCTCCTTCTCTTTTGTCCTCTCCTCCGTCACCCTGTCGTTCCCCTCCCCCACTTAACAGCCAGTGGGTTGATTAACTAAAGACACTTAACAGCCAGTGGGTTGACTAAAGATACTTAACAGCCATTGGGTTGATTAACTAAAGACACTTAACAGCCAGTGGGTTGATTAACTAAAGACACTTAACAGCCAGTGGGTTGACTAAAGATACTTAACAGCCAGTGTGTTGATTAACTAAAGATACTTAACAGCCATTGGGTTGATTAACTAAAGATACTTAACAGCCAGTGGGTTGATTAACTAAAGACACTTAACAGCCAGTGGGTTGATTAACTAAAGATACTTAACAGCCAGTGGGTTGACTAAAGACACTTAACAGCCAGTGGGTTGATTAACTAAAGACACTTAACAGCCAGTGGGTTGATTAACTAAAGATACTTACCAACCAGTGGGTTGACTAAAGACACTTAACAGCCAGTGGGTTGACTAAAGACACTTAACAGCCAGTGGGTTGATTAACTAAAGACACTTAACAGCCAGTGGGTTGACTAAAGATACTTAACAGCCATTGGGTTGATTAACTAAAGACACTTAACAGCCAGTGGGTTGACTAAAGATACTTAACAGCCAGTGGGTTGATTAACTAAAGACACTTAACAGCCAGTGGGTTGACTAAAGACACTTAACAGCCAGTGGGTTGATTAACTAAAGACACTTAACAGCCAGTGGGTTGACTAAAGACACTTAACAGCCAGTGGGTTGGTTAACTAAAGACACTTAACAGCCAGTGGGTTGACTAAAGATACTTAACAGCCATTGGGTTGATTAACTAAAGACACTTAACAGCCAGTGGGTTGACTAAAGATACTTAACAGACATTGGGTTGATTAACTAAAGACACTTAACAGCCAGTGGGTTGATTAACTAAAGATACTTAACAGCCAGTGGGTTGATTAACTAAAGATACTTAACAGCCAGTGGGTTGATTAACTAAAGATACTTAACAGCCATTGGGTTGATTAACTAAAGATACTTAACAGCCAGTGGGTTGACTAAAGACACTTAACAGCCAGTGGGTTGATTAACTAAAGACACTTAACAGCCAGTGGGTTGATTAACTAAAGATACTTACCAACCAGTGGGTTGACTAAAGACACTTAACAGCCAGTGGGTTGACTAAAGATACTTAACAGCCATTGGGTTGATTAACTAAAGACACTTAACAGCCAGTGGGTTGACTAAAGATACTTAACAGACATTGGGTTGATTAACTAAAGACACTTAACAGCCAGTGGGTTGATTAACTAAAGATACTTAACAGCCAGTGGGTTGATTAACTAAAGATACTTAACAGCCAGTGGGTTGATTAACTAAAGATACTTAACAGCCATTGGGTTGATTAACTAAAGATACTTAACAGCCAGTGGGTTGATTAACTAAAGACACTTAACAGCCAGTGGGTTGATTAACTAAAGATACTTAACAGCCAGTGGGTTGATTAACTAAAGACACTTAACAGCCAGTGGGTTGATTAACTAAAGACACTTAACAGCCAGTGGGTTGATTAACTAAAGATACTTAACAGCCAGTGGGTTGACTAAAGATACTTAACAGCCATTGGGTTGATTAACTAAAGACACTTAACAGCCAGTGGGTTGATTAACTAAAGACACTTAACAGCCAGTGGGTTGACTAAAGATACTTAACAGCCAGTGTGTTGATTAACTAAAGATACTTAACAGCCATTGGGTTGATTAACTAAAGATACTTAACAGCCAGTGGGTTGATTAACTAAAGACACTTAACAGCCAGTGGGTTGATTAACTAAAGACACTTAACAGCCAGTGGGTTGATTAAAGATACTTAACAGCCATTGGGTTGATTAACTAAAGACACTTAACAGCCAGTGGGTTGATTAACTAAAGATACTTAACAGCCAGTGGGTTGATTAACTAAAGATACTTAACAGCCAGTGGGTTGATTAACTAAAGATACTTAACAGCCAGTGGGTTGATTAACTAAAGATACTTAACAGCCAGTGGGTTGATTAACTAAAGATACTTAACTGTCAGTGTGTTGATTAACTAAAGATACTTAACAGCCAGTGGGTTAACTAAAGATACTTAACAGCCAGTGTGTTGATTAACTAAAGATACTTAACAGCCATTGGGTTGATTAACTAAAGATACTTAACAGCCAGTGGGTTGATTAACTAAAGATACTTAACAGCCAGTGGGTTGATTAACTAAAGATACTTAACAGCCATTGGGTTGATTAACTAAAGATACTTAACAGCCAGTGGGTTGATTAACTAAAGACACTTAACAGCCAGTGGGTTGATTAACTAAAGATACTTAACAGCCAGTGGGTTGATTAACTAAAGACACTTAACAGCCAGTGGGTTGATTAACTAAAGATACTTAACAGCCAGTGGGTTGATTAACTAAAGATACTTAACAGCCAGTGGGTTGATTAACTAAAGACACTTAACAGCCAGTGGGTTGATTAACTAAAGACACTTGACAGCCAGTGGGTTGATTAACTAAAGACACTTAACAGCCAGTGGGTTGACTAAAGATACTTAACAGCCATTGGGTTGATTAACTAAAGACACTTAACAGCCAGTGGGTTGATTAACTAAAGACACTTAACAGCCAGTGGGTTGACTAAAGATACTTAACAGCCAGTGTGTTGATTAACTAAAGATACTTAACAGTCATTGGGTTGATTAACTAAAGACACTTAACAGCCAGTGGGTTGATTAACTAAAGACACTTAACAGCCAGTGGGTTGATTAACTAAAGATACTTAACAGCCAGTGGGTTGACTAAAGACACTTAACAGCCAGTGGGTTGATTAACTAAAGACACTTAACAGCCAGTGGGTTGACTAAAGACACTTAACAGCCAGTGGGTTGGTTAACTAAAGACACTTAACAGCCAGTGGTTTGACTAAAGATACTTAACAGCAATTGGGTTGATTAACTAAAGACACAACAGCCAGTGTGTTGACTAAAGATACTTAACAGCCATTGGGTTGATTAACTAAAGACACTTAACAGCCAGTGGGTTGACTAAAGATACTTAACAGCCAGTGGGTTGATTAACTAAAGATACTTAACAGCCAGTGGGTTGATTAACTAAAGATACTTAACAGCCAGTGGGTTGACTAAAGATACTTAATAGCCAGTGGGTTGATTAACTAAAGATACTTAACAGCCAGTGGGTTGATTAACTAAAGATACTTAACAGCCAGTGGGTTGATTAACTAAAGATACTTAACAGCCAGTGGGTTGATTAACTAAAGATACTTAACAGCCAGTGGGTTGACTAAAGACACTTAACAGCCAGTGGGTTGATTAACTAAAGACACTTAACAGCCAGTGGGTTGATTAAAGATACTTAACAGCCATTGGGTTGATTAACTAAAGACACTTAACAGCCAGTGGGTTGACTAAAGACACTTAACAGCCAGTGGGTTGATTAACTAAAGACACTTAACAGCCAGTGGGTTGACTAAAGACACTTAACAGCCATTGGGTTGATTAACTAAAGACACTTAACAGCCAGTGGGTTGACTAAAGATACTTAACAGCCATTGGGTTGATTAACTAAAGACACTTAACAGCCAGTGGGTTGACTAAAGATACTTAACAGCCATTGGGTTGATTAACTAAAGACACTTAACAGCCAGTGGGTTGATTAACTAAAGATACTTAACAGCCAGTGGGTTGATTAACTAAAGATACTTAACAGCCAGTGGGTTGATTAACTAAAGATACTTAACAGCCAGTGGGTTGATTAACTAAAGATACTTAACAGTCAGTGTGTTGATTAACTAAAGATACTTAACAGCCAGTGGGTTAACTAACTAAAGATACTTAACAGCCAGTGTGTTGATTAACTAAAGATACTTAACAGCCATTGGGTTGATTAACTAAAGATACTTAACAGCCAGTGGGTTGATTAACTAAAGATACTTAACAGCCAGTGGGTTGATTAACTAAAGATACTTAACAGCCATTGGGTTGATTAACTAAAGATACTTAACAGCCAGTGGGTTGATTAACTAAAGACACTTAACAGCCAGTGGGTTGATTAACTAAAGACACTTAACAGCCAGTGGGTTGATTAACTAAAGATACTTAACAGCCAGTGGGTTGATTAACTAAAGATACTTAACAGCCAGTGGTTTGATTAACTAAAGACACTTAACAGCCAGTGGGTTGATTAACTAAAGACACTTAACAGCCAGTGGGTTGATTAACTAAAGACACTTAACAGCCAGTGGGTTGACTAAAGATACTTAACAGCCATTGGGTTGATTAACTAAAGACACTTAACAGCCAGTGGGTTGATTAACTAAAAACACTTAACAGCCAGTGGGTTGACTAAAGATACTTAACAGCCAGTGGGTTGATTAACTAAAGACACTTAACAGCCAGTGGGTTGATTAACTAAAGATACTTAACAGCCAGTGTGTTGATTAACTAAAGATACTTAACAGCCATTGGGTTGATTAACTAAAGATACTTAACAGCCAGTGGGTTGATTAACTAAAGACACTTAACAGCCAGTGGGTTGATTAACTAAAGATACTTAACAGCCAGTGGGTTGACTAAAGACACTTAACAGCCAGTGGGTTGATTAACTAAAGACACTTAACAGCCAGTGGGTTGATTAACTAAAGATACTTACCAGCCAGTGGGTTGACTAAAGACACTTAACAGCCAGTGGGTTGACTAAAGACACTTAACAGCCAGTGTGTTGATTAACTAAAGATACTTAACAGCAATTGGGTTGATTAACTAAAGACACAACAGCCAGTGTGTTGACTAAAGATACTTAACAGCCATTGGGTTGATTAACTAAAGACACTTAACAGCCAGTGGGTTGACTAAAGATACTTAACAGCCAGTGGGTTGATTAACTAAAGATACTTAACAGCCAGTGGGTTGATTAACTAAAGATACTTAACAGCCAGTGGGTTGACTAAAGATACTTAATAGCCAGTGGGTTGATTAACTAAAGATACTTAACAGCCAGTGGGTTGATTAACTAAAGATACTTAACAGCCAGTGGGTTGATTAACTAAAGATACTTAACAGCCAGTGGGTTGATTAACTAAAGATACTTAACAGCCAGTGGGTTGACTAAAGACACTTAACAGCCAGTGGGTTGATTAACTAAAGACACTTAACAGCCAGTGGGTTGATTAAAGATACTTAACAGCCATTGGGTTGATTAACTAAAGACACTTAACAGCCAGTGGGTTGACTAAAGATACTTAACAGCCATTGGGTTGATTAACTAAAGACACTTAACAGCCAGTGGGTTGACTAAAGATACTTAACAGCCATTGGGTTGATTAACTAAAGACACTTAACAGCCAGTGGGTTGATTAACTAAAGATACTTAACAGCCAGTGGGTTGATTAACTAAAGATACTTAACAGCCAGTGGGTTGATTAACTAAAGATACTTAACAGCCAGTGGGTTGATTAACTAAAGATACTTAACAGTCAGTGTGTTGATTAACTAAAGATACTTAACAGCCAGTGGGTTAACTAACTAAAGATACTTAACAGCCAGTGTGTTGATTAACTAAAGATACTTAACAGCCATTGGGTTGATTAACTAAAGATACTTAACAGCCAGTGGGTTGATTAACTAAAGATACTTAACAGCCAGTGGGTTGATTAACTAAAGATACTTAACAGCCATTGGGTTGATTAACTAAAGATACTTAACAGCCAGTGGGTTGATTAACTAAAGACACTTAACAGCCAGTGGGTTGATTAACTAAAGACACTTAACAGCCAGTGGGTTGATTAACTAAAGATACTTAACAGCCAGTGGGTTGATTAACTAAAGATACTTAACAGCCAGTGGTTTGATTAACTAAAGACACTTAACAGCCAGTGGGTTGATTAACTAAAGACACTTAACAGCCAGTGGGTTGATTAACTAAAGACACTTAACAGCCAGTGGGTTGACTAAAGATACTTAACAGCCATTGGGTTGATTAACTAAAGACACTTAACAGCCAGTGGGTTGATTAACTAAAAACACTTAACAGCCAGTGGGTTGACTAAAGATACTTAACAGCCAGTGGGTTGATTAACTAAAGACACTTAACAGCCAGTGGGTTGATTAACTAAAGATACTTAACAGCCAGTGTGTTGATTAACTAAAGATACTTAACAGCCATTGGGTTGATTAACTAAAGATACTTAACAGCCAGTGGGTTGATTAACTAAAGACACTTAACAGCCAGTGGGTTGATTAACTAAAGATACTTAACAGCCAGTGGGTTGACTAAAGACACTTAACAGCCAGTGGGTTGATTAACTAAAGACACTTAACAGCCAGTGGGTTGATTAACTAAAGATACTTACCAGCCAGTGGGTTGACTAAAGACACTTAACAGCCAGTGGGTTGACTAAAGACACTTAACAGCCAGTGTGTTGATTAACTAAAGATACTTAACAGCAATTGGGTTGATTAACTAAAGACACAACAGCCAGTGTGTTGACTAAAGATACTTAACAGCCATTGGGTTGATTAACTAAAGACACTTAACAGCCAGTGGGTTGACTAAAGATACTTAACAGCCAGTGGGTTGATTAACTAAAGATACTTAACAGCCAGTGGGTTGATTAACTAAAGATACTTAACAGCCAGTGGGTTGACTAAAGATACTTAATAGCCAGTGGGTTGATTAACTAAAGATACTTAACAGCCAGTGGGTTGATTAACTAAAGATACTTAACAGCCAGTGGGTTGATTAACTAAAGATACTTAACAGCCAGTGGGTTGATTAACTAAAGATACTTAACAGCCAGTGGGTTGACTAAAGACACTTAACAGCCAGTGGGTTGATTAACTAAAGACACTTAACAGCCAGTGGGTTGATTAAAGATACTTAACAGCCATTGGGTTGATTAACTAAAGACACTTAACAGCCAGTGGGTTGACTAAAGACACTTAACAGCCAGTGGGTTGATTAACTAAAGACACTTAACAGCCAGTGGGTTGACTAAAGATACTTAACAGCCATTGGGTTGATTAACTAAAGACACTTAACAGCCAGTGGGTTGACTAAAGATACTTAACAGCCATTGGGTTGATTAACTAAAGACACTTAACAGCCAGTGGGTTGATTAACTAAAGATACTTAACAGCCAGTGGGTTGATTAACTAAAGATACTTAACAGCCAGTGGGTTGATTAACTAAAGATACTTAACAGCCAGTGGGTTGATTAACTAAAGATACTTAACAGTCAGTGTGTTGATTAACTAAAGATACTTAACAGCCAGTGGGTTAACTAAAGATACTTAACAGCCAGTGTGTTGATTAACTAAAGATACTTAACAGCCATTGGGTTGATTAACTAAAGATACTTAACAGCCAGTGGGTTGATTAACTAAAGATACTTAACAGCCAGTGGGTTGATTAACTAAAGATACTTAACAGCCATTGGGTTGATTAACTAAAGATACTTAACAGCCAGTGGGTTGATTAACTAAAGACACTTAACAGCCAGTGGGTTGATTAACTAAAGACACTTAACAGCCAGTGGGTTGATTAACTAAAGATACTTAACAGCCAGTGGGTTGATTAACTAAAGATACTTAACAGCCAGTGGTTTGATTAACTAAAGACACTTAACAGCCAGTGGGTTGATTAACTAAAGACACTTAACAGCCAGTGGGTTGATTAACTAAAGACACTTAACAGCCAGTGGGTTGACTAAAGATACTTAACAGCCATTGGGTTGATTAACTAAAGACACTTAACAGCCAGTGGGTTGATTAACTAAAAACACTTAACAGCCAGTGGGTTGACTAAAGATACTTAACAGCCAGTGTGTTGATTAACTAAAGATACTTAACAGCCATTGGGTTGATTAACTAAAGATACTTAACAGCCAGTGGGTTGATTAACTAAAGACACTTAACAGCCAGTGGGTTGATTAACTAAAGATACTTAACAGCCAGTGGGTTGACTAAAGACACTTAACAGCCAGTGGGTTGATTAACTAAAGACACTTAACAGCCATTGGGTTGATTAACTAAAGATACTTACCAGCCAGTGGGTTGACTAAAGACACTTAACAGCCAGTGTGTTGATTAACTAAAGATACTTAACAGTCATTGGGTTGATTAACTAAAGATACTTAACAGCCAGTGGGTTGATTAACTAAAGACACTTAACAGCCAGTGGGTTGATTAACTAAAGATACTTACCAGCCAGTGGGTTGACTAAAGACACTTAACAGCCAGTGGGTTGACTAAAGACACTTAACAGCCAGTGTGTTGATTAACTAAAGATACTTAACAGCAATTGGGTTGATTAACTAAAGACACAACAGCCAGTGTGTTGACTAAAGATACTTAACAGCCATTGGGTTGATTAACTAAAGACACTTAACAGCCAGTGGGTTGACTAAAGATACTTAACAGCCAGTGGGTTGATTAACTAAAGATACTTAACAGCCAGTGGGTTGATTAACTAAAGATACTTAACAGCCAGTGGGTTGACTAAAGATACTTAATAGCCAGTGGGTTGATTAACTAAAGATACTTAACAGCCAGTGGGTTGATTAACTAAAGATACTTAACAGCCAGTGGGTTGATTAACTAAAGATACTTAACAGCCAGTGGGTTGATTAACTAAAGATACTTAACAGCCAGTGGGTTGACTAAAGACACTTAACAGCCAGTGGGTTGATTAACTAAAGACACTTAACAGCCAGTGGGTTGATTAAAGATACTTAACAGCCATTGGGTTGATTAACTAAAGACACTTAACAGCCAGTGGGTTGACTAAAGACACTTAACAGCCAGTGGGTTGATTAACTAAAGACACTTAACAGCCAGTGGGTTGACTAAAGATACTTAACAGCCATTGGGTTGATTAACTAAAGACACTTAACAGCCAGTGGGTTGACTAAAGATACTTAACAGCCATTGGGTTGATTAACTAAAGACACTTAACAGCCAGTGGGTTGATTAACTAAAGATACTTAACAGCCAGTGGGTTGATTAACTAAAGATACTTAACAGCCAGTGGGTTGATTAACTAAAGATACTTAACAGCCAGTGGGTTGATTAACTAAAGATACTTAACAGTCAGTGTGTTGATTAACTAAAGATACTTAACAGCCAGTGGGTTAACTAAAGATACTTAACAGCCAGTGTGTTGATTAACTAAAGATACTTAACAGCCATTGGGTTGATTAACTAAAGATACTTAACAGCCAGTGGGTTGATTAACTAAAGATACTTAACAGCCAGTGGGTTGATTAACTAAAGATACTTAACAGCCATTGGGTTGATTAACTAAAGATACTTAACAGCCAGTGGGTTGATTAACTAAAGACACTTAACAGCCAGTGGGTTGATTAACTAAAGACACTTAACAGCCAGTGGGTTGATTAACTAAAGATACTTAACAGCCAGTGGGTTGATTAACTAAAGATACTTAACAGCCAGTGGTTTGATTAACTAAAGACACTTAACAGCCAGTGGGTTGATTAACTAAAGACACTTAACAGCCAGTGGGTTGATTAACTAAAGACACTTAACAGCCAGTGGGTTGACTAAAGATACTTAACAGCCATTGGGTTGATTAACTAAAGACACTTAACAGCCAGTGGGTTGATTAACTAAAAACACTT
The DNA here is from genome assembly GCF_013265735.2 of Oncorhynchus mykiss. Classification (NCBI taxonomy): domain Eukaryota; kingdom Metazoa; phylum Chordata; class Actinopteri; order Salmoniformes; family Salmonidae; genus Oncorhynchus; species Oncorhynchus mykiss. The sequence continues at coordinate 79,263,436 of NC_048572.1, forward strand.
AACAGCCAGTGGGTTGACTAAAGATACTTAACAGCCAGTGTGTTGATTAACTAAAGATACTTAACAGCCATTGGGTTGATTAACTAAAGATACTTAACAGCCAGTGGGTTGATTAACTAAAGACACTTAACAGCCAGTGGGTTGATTAACTAAAGATACTTAACAGCCAGTGGGTTGACTAAAGACACTTAACAGCCAGTGGGTTGATTAACTAAAGACACTTAACAGCCAGTGGGTTGATTAACTAAAGATACTTACCAGCCAGTGGGTTGACTAAAGACACTTAACAGCCAGTGTGTTGATTAACTAAAGATACTTAACAGTCATTGGGTTGATTAACTAAAGATACTTAACAGCCAGTGGGTTGATTAACTAAAGACACTTAACAGCCAGTGGGTTGATTAACTAAAGACACTTAACAGCCAGTGGGTTGACTAAAGATACTTAACAGCCATTGGGTTGATTAACTAAAGACACCTAACAGCCAGTGGGTTGACTAAAGATACTTAACAGCCAGTGGGTTGATTAACTAAAGACACTTAACAGCCAGTGGGTTGACTAAAGACACTTAACAGCCAGTGGGTTGATTAACTAAAGACACTTAACAGCCAGTGGGTTGACTAAAGACACTTAACAGCCAGTGGGTTGATTAACTAAAGATACTTAACAGCCAGTGGGTTGATTAACTAAAGATACTTAACAGCCAGTGGGTTGATTAACTAAAGATACTTAACAGCCAGTGGGTTGACTAAAGACACTTAACAGCCAGTGGGTTGATTAACTAAAGACACTTAACAGCCAGTGGGTTGATTAAAGATACTTAACAGCCATTGGGTTGATTAACTAAAGACACTTAACAGCCAGTGGGTTGACTAAAGACACTTAACAGCCAGTGGGTTGATTAACTAAAGACACTTAACAGCCAGTGGGTTGACTAAAGACACTTAACAGCCATTGGGTTGATTAACTAAAGACACTTAACAGCCAGTGGGTTGACTAAAGATACTTAACAGCCATTGGGTTGATTAACTAAAGACACTTAACAGCCAGTGGGTTGACTAAAGATACTTAACAGCCATTGGGTTGATTAACTAAAGACACTTAACAGCCAGTGGGTTGATTAACTAAAGATACTTAACAGCCAGTGGGTTGATTAACTAAAGATACTTAACAGCCAGTGGGTTGATTAACTAAAGATACTTAACAGCCAGTGGGTTGATTAACTAAAGATACTTAACAGTCAGTGTGTTGATTAACTAAAGATACTTAACAGCCAGTGGGTTAACTAAAGATACTTAACAGCCAGTGTGTTGATTAACTAAAGATACTTAACAGCCATTGGGTTGATTAACTAAAGATACTTAACAGCCAGTGGGTTGATTAACTAAAGATACTTAACAGCCAGTGGGTTGATTAACTAAAGATACTTAACAGCCATTGGGTTGATTAACTAAAGATACTTAACAGCCAGTGGGTTGATTAACTAAAGACACTTAACAGCCAGTGGGTTGATTAACTAAAGACACTTAACAGCCAGTGGGTTGATTAACTAAAGATACTTAACAGCCAGTGGGTTGATTAACTAAAGATACTTAACAGCCAGTGGTTTGATTAACTAAAGACACTTAACAGCCAGTGGGTTGATTAACTAAAGACACTTAACAGCCAGTGGGTTGATTAACTAAAGACACTTAACAGCCAGTGGGTTGACTAAAGATACTTAACAGCCATTGGGTTGATTAACTAAAGACACTTAACAGCCAGTGGGTTGATTAACTAAAAACACTTAACAGCCAGTGGGTTGACTAAAGATACTTAACAGCCAGTGTGTTGATTAACTAAAGATACTTAACAGCCATTGGGTTGATTAACTAAAGATACTTAACAGCCAGTGGGTTGATTAACTAAAGACACTTAACAGCCAGTGGGTTGATTAACTAAAGATACTTAACAGCCAGTGGGTTGACTAAAGACACTTAACAGCCAGTGGGTTGATTAACTAAAGACACTTAACAGCCAGTGGGTTGATTAACTAAAGATACTTACCAGCCAGTGGGTTGACTAAAGACACTTAACAGCCAGTGGGTTGACTAAAGACACTTAACAGCCAGTGTGTTGATTAACTAAAGATACTTAACAGCCATTGGGTTGATTAACTAAAGATACTTAACAGCCAGTGGGTTGATTAACTAAAGACACTTAACAGCCAGTGGGTTGATTAACTAAAGACACTTAACAGCCAGTGGGTTGACTAAAGATACTTAACAGCCATTGGGTTGATTAACTAAAGACACCTAACAGCCAGTGGGTTGACTAAAGATACTTAACAGCCAGTGGGTTGATTAACTAAAGACACTTAACAGCCAGTGGGTTGACTAAAGACACTTAACAGCCAGTGGGTTGATTAACTAAAGACACTTAACAGCCAGTGGGTTGACTAAAGACACTTAACAGCCAGTGGGTTGGTTAACTAAAGACACTTAACAGCCAGTGGGTTGACTAAAGATACTTAACAGCCAGTGGGTTGATTAACTAAAGATACTTAACAGCCAGTGGGTTGACTAAAGATACTTAATAGCCAGTGGGTTGATTAACTAAAGATACTTAACAGCCAGTGGGTTGATTAACTAAAGATACTTAACAGCCAGTGGGTTGACTAAAGACACTTAACAGCCAGTGGGTTGATTAACTAAAGATACTTAACAGCCAGTGGGTTGATTAACTAAAGATACTTAACAGCCAGTGGGTTGACTAAAGATACTTAACAGCCATTGGGTTGATTAACTAAAGACACTTAACAGCCAGTGGGTTGACTAAAGATACTTAACAGCCATTGGGTTGATTAACTAAAGACACTTAACAGCCAGTGGGTTGATTAACTAAAGATACTTAACAGCCAGTGGGTTGATTAACTAAAGATACTTAACAGCCAGTGGGTTGATTAACTAAAGATACTTAACAGCCAGTGGGTTGATTAACTAAAGATACTTAACAGTCAGTGTGTTGATTAACTAAAGATACTTAACAGCCAGTGGGTTAACTAAAGATACTTAACAGCCAGTGTGTTGATTAACTAAAGATACTTAACAGCCATTGGGTTGATTAACTAAAGATACTTAACAGCCAGTGGGTTGATTAACTAAAGATACTTAACAGCCAGTGGGTTGATTAACTAAAGATACTTAACAGCCATTGGGTTGATTAACTAAAGATACTTAACAGCCAGTGGGTTGATTAACTAAAGACACTTAACAGCCAGTGGGTTGATTAACTAAAGACACTTAACAGCCAGTGGGTTGATTAACTAAAGATACTTAACAGCCAGTGGGTTGATTAACTAAAGATACTTAACAGCCAGTGGTTTGATTAACTAAAGACACTTAACAGCCAGTGGGTTGATTAACTAAAGACACTTAACAGCCAGTGGGTTGATTAACTAAAGACACTTAACAGCCAGTGGGTTGACTAAAGATACTTAACAGCCATTGGGTTGATTAACTAAAGACACTTAACAGCCAGTGGGTTGATTAACTAAAAACACTTAACAGCCAGTGGGTTGACTAAAGATACTTAACAGCCAGTGTGTTGATTAACTAAAGATACTTAACAGCCATTGGGTTGATTAACTAAAGATACTTAACAGCCAGTGGGTTGATTAACTAAAGACACTTAACAGCCAGTGGGTTGATTAACTAAAGATACTTAACAGCCAGTGGGTTGACTAAAGACACTTAACAGCCAGTGGGTTGATTAACTAAAGACACTTAACAGCCAGTGGGTTGATTAACTAAAGATACTTACCAGCCAGTGGGTTGACTAAAGACACTTAACAGCCAGTGGGTTGACTAAAGACACTTAACAGCCAGTGTGTTGATTAACTAAAGATACTTAACAGCCATTGGGTTGATTAACTAAAGATACTTAACAGCCAGTGGGTTGATTAACTAAAGACACTTAACAGCCAGTGGGTTGATTAACTAAAGACACTTAACAGCCAGTGGGTTGACTAAAGATACTTAACAGCCATTGGGTTGATTAACTAAAGACACCTAACAGCCAGTGGGTTGACTAAAGATACTTAACAGCCAGTGGGTTGATTAACTAAAGACACTTAACAGCCAGTGGGTTGACTAAAGACACTTAACAGCCAGTGGGTTGATTAACTAAAGACACTTAACAGCCAGTGGGTTGACTAAAGACACTTAACAGCCAGTGGGTTGGTTAACTAAAGACACTTAACAGCCAGTGGGTTGACTAAAGATACTTAACAGCCAGTGGGTTGATTAACTAAAGATACTTAACAGCCAGTGGGTTGACTAAAGATACTTAATAGCCAGTGGGTTGATTAACTAAAGATACTTAACAGCCAGTGGGTTGATTAACTAAAGATACTTAACAGCCAGTGGGTTGACTAAAGACACTTAACAGCCAGTGGGTTGATTAACTAAAGATACTTAACAGCCAGTGGGTTGATTAACTAAAGATACTTAACAGCCAGTGGGTTGACTAAAGACACTTAACAGCCAGTGGGTTGATTAACTAAAGATACTTAACAGCCAGTGGGTTGATTAACTAAAGATACTTAACAGCCAGTGGGTTGATTAACTAAAGATACTTAACAGCCAGTGGGTTGATTAACTAAAGATACTTAACAGCCAGTGGGTTGACTAAAGACACTTAACAGCCAGTGGGTTGATTAACTAAAGATACTTAACAGCCAGTGGGTTGATTAACTAAAGATACTTAACAGCCAGTGGGTTGACTAAAGACACTTAACAGCCAGTGGGTTGATTAACTAAAGATACTTAACAGCCAGTGGGTTGATTAACTAAAGATACTTAACAGCCAGTGGGTTGACTAAAGACACTTAACAGCCAGTGGGTTGATTAACTAAAGATACTTAACAGCCAGTGGGTTGATTAACTAAAGATACTTAACAGCCAGTGGGTTGATTAACTAAAGATACTTAACAGCCAGTGGGTTGATTAACTAAAGATACTTAACAGCCAGTGGGTTGACTAAAGACACTTAACAGCCAGTGGGTTGATTAACTAAAGATACTTAACAGCCAGTGGGTTGATTAACTAAAGATACTTAACAGCCAGTGGGTTGATTAACTAAAGACACTTAACAGCCAGTGTGTTGATTACCTAAAGATACCTAACAGCCCTCTATCACTGCTGACTCTATGTGGGTCTGAGCTGAGTTCGGAGGCCGTGAAAAACACACACACACACGCACACACACACACACACACACACACACACACACACACACACACACACACACACACACACACACACACACACACACACACACACACACACAGACACACACACACACACACACACACACACACACACACACACACACACACACACACACACACACACACATACACACACACACAGACACACACACACACACACACACACTCACAGAGGCCTGCTTGTATCTGTGGTAATGAGATCAGGCAGGAGGGAGAGCTCATGCCCACTAGATGTATGCGATCGTGGGGAGTGATTTAGAGGTTTCCCTCCTCCTACAACACCCATGGGGTGGAAAGATGGATTGTTCGATTCTGTGTATTCCACCAACTTTTCATTTATCTGGTGGAGCATAGCAGCTTTTCCGTTCAGTTTTTCGATTTTGGTTTGGCAGTGCACAAATGTTGCAAAACTTCAAGGTTTGCAACAGCAGAAAAGCCCCCTGAAAGACTTGGTAGAATTCTTTCAGTCCAGCAGGATGGGGGAATTGGGGCAACGGGTCTAGGTTGGAGGACGCTTCCTTTCCTGCTGAAGTCATCATGATAGTGAAGTCAGTGGGTTCAGTGCATTTGCTGTTCTGCACCAATTGACAGCTCAGCTCAGCACAGAGCACGACTGTATCTATCTTCTCCCAGTCCTGTCACAGGGGTGGTTGTCTGCTTGCATCTCAGCCGGTCCCATCGTATGCTCTGTCAGGCCTCTTAGAATGTCTCCTATTCAGCCCATACAATCAGAATGGACGGAATGGACACCCCCATTCACAGACACATTCTAGAGCCTCCTTGAGGTCTTTTCTCCGCCTAAGACAACTCTGCGTGTGAAATAAATAAAGGATAGCTGAAAGGAGAGGATGGCGTTAACTACATCCGATGGTTTCTCTGCAACAATAGGTGAGGCTGGTTAGTATACAGCTGGTGCATTCAGGTCCATAGTGTACTGTTGTAAATCCCTTGAATCAAAGGCCTGAATGGGTCGTCTATAGCAAGGAGAGTTGTATGGTTTCCACGGTGATGCCCATAGGCAGGCCCCTACTCTTCTACTCTGTATGCTAGCTGTGACTGCAGTGGCTGTTGGGTCGTGGCCAATCCCACACCCTTTACTGCAGCTCTGTAACCCGGCATAATAATAATAATATCATACAGCAGATGTGGCCTCATCATGACCCAACAAACCGCTTTCAAATGTTTGTGTGGCCCACCCGGTGAGCATAACCAATGTGTCTAACTGGGACCCAAACTGAAGACGTGACCCAAAATTAATCAGCAATGGTGCACAAGTGGGTCCTGAACCCACCACTAGGGAAATTCTGTTTTAGTGTTCAGCACAGTTGGTTCTCACCAATACTATTCACCTTCTGCCTAGGGGTCCACAGACCACCTGGGCACTACTACATAAAGGGACAGGAGGGATCGTTTTTTAATGACAGTTAAATGTGGAATGTGTTAACTGTCATACAACACTTTACTATCCATGACGAAATATCTTTGTATCTTTACCCGCTCAATGGCAGGTCCACTCTGAATGGGTTAGCGAGCTAAACAACCAATGCAGTCAGCTCAGAGCAGCAGAGATTCCTTGGAAATGACTGGCGTTACCCTGGTAAATGCTAAACAGTCTGAACGTCTCCTGGATGCCACTCCTTAGCACAAATCCCTTGATCTTTACGTAACTTGTCTCTACACCCTCTGAATTCAGGCTGATTGTATTGTACAGTAGGTGATATACTGTATGTCAGGAATGGAATATAGATGGATTGAATTCAGGGCTGATGGAATAATACATTACTGTCAATTTGCACATAAATGCTCTTTGCATTGTAAAAATCTTCCTATACCCCAAAGATACCAAACTCACATTACATTTGTTGAATACTCCATTCCCCTGAGATATTTCTGTGTTGTCTTCTGTATAGACTCTGAGCTGAGAGGGTTTGGGCTCCCCACCAGGCTCTCTCCCCACCAGGCTCTGTCCCCACCAGGCTCTCTCCCCACCAGGCTCTGTCCCCACCAGGCTCTGTCCCCACCAGGCTCTCTCCCCACCAGGCTCTCTCCCCACCAGGCTCTCTCCCCACCAGCCTCTCTCCCCACCAGCCTCTCTCCCCACCAGGCTCTCTGCCCACCAGGCTCTCTGCCCACCAGGCTCTCTCCCCACCAGGCTCTCTCCCCACCAGGCTCTCTCCCCACCAGCCTCTCTCCCCACCAAGCTCTCTCCCCACCAGGCTCTCTCCCCACCAGGCTCTGTCCCTACCAGGCTCTGTCCCTACCAGGCTCTGTCCCCACCAGGCTCTGTCCCCACCAGGCTCTGTCCCCACCAGGCTCTCTGCCCACCAAGCTCTCTGCCCACCAAGCTCTCTGCCCACCAGGTTCTGTCCCCATAAGGCTCTCTGCCCACCAGGCTCTCTGCCCACCAGGCTCTCTCCCCACCAGGCTCTCGCCCCACCAGGCTCTCGACCCACCAGGCTCTCTGCCCACCAGGCTCTCTCCCCACCAGGCTCTCTGCCCGGCTCTCTTTCTGCCAGGGGCTCATTACTCATGTGGGTCAGGATTTCCAACATGGCGGAGAGGTCGAAGGTCACCATGTCTACTCACAGTGAAAGCGATCTAGCAGCTCAATAGGGAGCGCTACAAAGACACCCTGCATAATAGAGTCAAAGAATATAGAATAAAGAAGAGTTAGATCGCTCTGCAGCTTTTGGTACAAATACAGCAAAGGAGACATGAATATCACACAGAACACACCCACAGTGTATGTGCACATAGACATGCACACTCACGTACGCATAGGGATGTGCACATGCATTGACCTACAGAATGTTCCTACCTGGGGAGAGGTGGAGGAGAGAGAGAGAGAGAGAGAGATTGACAGACAGATACTACGATAACTATGCACTTTGAATCTTAATGATCTTTCTCTCTCTCTCCCTCTCTCTCTCTTTCCCTCTCTCTCTGTCTCTCTTCCCCCCTCTCTCTCTCTCTCTCTCTCTCTCTCTTTCCCTCTCTGTCTCTCTTCCCCCCCTCTCTCTCTCTCTCTCGCTCTCTTTCCCTCTCTCTCTGTCTCTCTTCCCCCCATCTCTCTCTCCCCCCCCCCCCCCCCCCCCTCTCTCTCTCTCTCTTTCTTTGTCTCTGCAGGTCAAGGATGACGGTGGCTGTGTGTGTAGCTGGTCTGCAGGCTGTCCTGTCTCTGCTGCTGCTTGGTGAGCCATCTTATTTACTAACCTGTCAGTCTGGGACAACATGAGGTACTGCTGGAAATCACAGGCACATTTCAAAAGATAAAAGCAGAACTTGAACGCCACCAAAAAGATAATGCATAACCCATGTTTGAGTTAGATCCCAGAATTAAGATCCTATATCTGTAGCTTACAAGTTTCTGATCCATAGTAACTCTATATGGAAAAACATTGTTGTCATCCAACAAAATACTATTCTGATAATCTGAGTGATGTGGCTAACTGAGAGTTAAGAGGCTGTGGATGTTTGCAGAAAGGCTCTGTGGAACTGTACTGGAACGGTTCCAAATCAATTGATGGAAATATAGTCGACCGTCTGTTCAATTACACTGCATCAAATTAACCTGTGCTGGAACAACAAAGACAGAATGAATCTGTGTAGGGAGTCTATCTAAGCTCGTGGTTAGTGCATGTGATGTTAGAGGGCCCACAAATTGTCAGAATGTGGGACATGCAATCTCCATAGACGAACATTGTCAGTAGAATGACCTTACTGAAGAGCTCAGTGACTTTCAATGTGGCACCGTCATAGGATGCCACGTTTCCAACAAGTCGGTTGGAAGAACCGTGGAAGAACTTGACTGGCCTGCACAGAGCACTGACCTCAACCCCTTCGAAACACCTTTGGGATGAATTGGAACACCAACTGAGAGCAAGGCCTAATCGCCCAACATCAGTGCCCGATCTCACGAATGCTCTTGTGGCTAAACGGAAGCATGTCCCCGCAGCAATGTTCCAACATCTAGTGAAAAGCATTCCCTGAAGAGTGGAGGCTGTTATAGCAGCAAAGGGGGGACCAACTCCATATTAATGCCCATGATTTTGGAATGAGATGTTCGACGAGCTGGTGTCCACATACTCTTGGTCATATAGTGTATATACAGTACCAGTCAAAAGTTTGGACACACCTACTCATTCAAGTTTTAAAAAAGCAACTATATTCTACATTTCAGAATAACAGTGAAGACATCAAAACTATGAAATAATGCATATGGAATCATGTAGTAACCAAAAAAGTGTTAAACAAATCAAAATATATTTTATATTTGAGATTCTTCAAAGTAGCCACCCTTTCTTTTCCTTATTGACAGCTTTGCACACTCTTGGCATTCTCTAAACCAGCTTCACCTGGAATGCTTTTCCAACATATGCTAGCACTTGTTGGCTGCTTTTCCTTCACTCTGTGGTCCAACTTATCCCATACCATCTCAATTGGGTTGAGGTCTGGTGATTGTGGAGGCCAGGTAATCTGACGAAGCACTCTCATCACTCTTGGTCAAATAGCCCTTATGCAGCCTGGAGGTGTGTTGGGTCATTGTACTGTTGAAAAACAAATGATAGTCCCACTAAGCACATTGCTGCAGAATGCTGTGGTAGCCATGATGGTTAAGTGTGCCTTGAAATCTAAATAAATCGCAGACCGTGTCACCACAAAAGCACCCCCACACCATCACACCTCCTCCTCCATGCTTCGCGGTGGGAA